>NC_054878.1:3414811-3677311 GCF_018320785.1 Cheilinus undulatus
GATGGCTAAAAGCTGCTTAAGTAGGCAAAAGACGATGCAGAAATGGATAAAAAAGGGCCAAGAAGAATACAAATATGGACAAATCTGGTTTAAAAAAATGGTAAAAATGGACAAAATCTGCAAAAATGGGTTAAAAGTGGCAAATAGATGTGGCAAAAATGGATGGGAAAAGGTGGTAAAAGGGTTGAAATGTACCACAAATAAATAATTCCAACATCAGAATCCAATAATAGTTTGACAGAGTTATCAGCCCTAACATGAGGGAACTGTTAGCCAGGAAGCTAGCACCAACGCTGCTGAAGAAACACACATGCTACTCTCAATAAATCAAACCTGACGATGGGTCCTGGGTTTATCAGGGCCCATTCTCTGGGTTTATCAGGGCCCATTTCCTGGTTTATCAGGGTCCATTCTCAGGGTTTATCAGGGCCCATTTTCTGGTTTATCAGGGCCCATTTACTGGTTTATCAGGGCCCATTCTCTGGTTTATCAGGGCCCATTTTCTGGTTTATCAGGGCCCATTCTCTGGTTTATCAGGGCCCATTTTCTGGTTTATCAGGGTCCATTTTCTGGTTTATCAGGGCCCATTCTCTGGGTTTATCAGGGCCCATTTCCTGGTTTATCAGGGTCCATTCTCTGGGTTTGTCAGGGCCCATTTTCTGGTTTATCAGGGCCCATTCTCAGGGTTTATCAGGGCCCATTTTCTGGTTTATCAGGGCCCATTTACTGGTTTATCAGGGCCCATTCTCTGGTTTATCAGGGCCCATTTTCTGGTTTATCAGGGCCCATTCTCTGGTTTATCAGGGCCCATTTTCTGGTTTATCAGGGTCCATTTTCTGGTTTATCAGGGCCCATTCTCTGGGTTTATCAGGGCCCATTTCCTGGTTTATCAGGGTCCATTCTCTGGGTTTGTCAGGGCCCATTTTCTGGTTTATCAGGGCCCATTCTCTGGGTTTATCAGGGCCCATTTTCTGGTTTATCAGGGCCCATTCTCTGGGTTTATCAGGGCCCATTTTCTGGTTTATCAGGGCCCATTCTCTGGGTTTATCAGGGGCCATTTTCTGGTTTATCAGGGTCCATTCTCTGGGTTTATCAGGGGCCATTTTCTGGTTTATCAGGGTCCATTCTCTGGGTTTATCAGGGCCCATTCTCTGGGTTTATCAGGGGCCATTTTCTGGTTTATCAGGGTCCATTCTCTGGGTTTATCAGGGGCCATTTTCTCTTGGTTATTCCAGGCTCAAGTCTCTGGGTTTGTCAGGGCCCATTTTCTGGTTTATCAGGGCCCATTCTCTGGGTTTATCAGGGCCCATTTTCTGGTTTATCAGGGCCCATTCTCTGGGTTTATCAGGGCCCATTCTCTGGGTTTATCAGGGCCCATTCTCTGGGTTTATCAGGGCCCATTTTCTGGTTTATCAGGGCCATTCTCTGGGTTTATCAGGGCCCATTCTCTGGGTTTATCAGGGCCCATTCTCTGGGTTTATCAGGGCCCATTTTCTGGTTTATCAGGGCCCATTCTCTGGGTTTATCAGGGCCCATTCTCTGGGTTTATCAGGGCCATTCTCTGGGTTTATCAGGGCCCATTCTCTGGGTTTATCAGGGCCCATTCTCTGGGTTTATCAGGGCCCATTTTCTGCTTTATCAGGGCCCATTCTCTGGGTTTATCAGGGCCCATTTTCTGGTTTATCAGGGCCCATTCTCTGGGTTTATCAGGGGCCATTTTCTGGTTTATCAAGGTCCATTCTCTGGGTTTGTCAGGGCCCATTTCCTGGTTTATCAGGGTCCATTCTCTGGATTTATCAGGGCCCATTCTCTGGGTTTATCAGGGCCCATTTTCTGGTTTATCAGGGCCCATTCTCTGGGTTTATCAGGGCCCATTTTCTGGTTTATCAGGGCCCATTCTCTGGGTTTATCAGGGCCCATTCTCTGGGTTTATCAGGGCCCATTCTCCGGTTTATCAGGGTCCATTCTCTGGGTTTATCAGGGCCCATTCTCTGGTTTATCAGGGTCCATTCTCTGGATTTATCAGGGCCCATTCTCTGGGTTTGTCAGGGCCCATTTCCTGGTTTATCAGGGTCCATTCTCTGGGTTTATCAGGGCCCATTCTCTGGGTTTATCAGGGCCCATTTCCTGGTTTATCAGGGTCCATTCTCTGGGTTTATCAGGGCCCATTTCCTGGTTTATCAGGGCCCATTCTCAGGGTTTATCAGGGCCCATTTTCTGGTTTATCAGGGCCCATTTACTGGTTTATCGGGGCCCATTCTCTGGTTTATCAGGGCCCATTTTCTGGTTTATCAGGGCCCATTTTCTGGTTTATCAGGGTCCATTTTCTGGTTTATCAGGGCCCATTCTCTGGGTTTATCAGGGCCCATTTCCTGGTTTATCAGGGTCCATTCTCTGGGTTTATCAGGGGCCATTTTCTCTTGGTTATTCCAGGCTCAAGTCTCTGGGTTTGTCAGGGCCCATTTTCTGGTTTATCAGGGCCCATTTTCTGGTTTATCAGGGCCCATTCTCTGGGTTTGTCAGGGCCCATTCTCTTGTTTTTTTCAGGGTCCAGTCTCTGGGTTTATCAGGGCCCATTTCCTTGGCGTGCCTGTCAGGCCACCTGTGTTCATTCAGTAGCATTAGTGCTAGCTTCCTGGCTAACAGTTTCCTCATTTTGGAGCTGAAACTTGTGTTAATATACTATAACAAAATAATTCAGTGGAATCAATTTTCCGTGAGGTTTGGTGAGTTTCTGAGCATTTAAAGCCCCCAATTTAGCCATTCTTCTGACAAAAGAAAAAGCAGACTTTAGGTCACTGCTAGGGTCCTCACATACTCCAGGTTAGTGCTAGGGTCCTCACATACTCCAGGTTAGTGCTAGGGTCCTCACATACTCCAGGTTAGTGCAAGTGTCCTCCCAGACACTAGGTCAGTGCTAGGGTCCTCCCAGACACTAGGTCAGTGCTAGGGTCCTTGCTGAAACAAGGTTGTTGCTCAGGCCCCAGTAGACTGATTCTTTTCCCAGTATTTAACCATAAAACACACAGAGCTCTGTGCCATTTGAACCAAAGTGAACCACAACAGTCAGTGGAAACAACACTGGTGTCAGTGTTGTGATTGGCTGATGACTATTCCAGGCTGTAACCCCGCCCCTCTATCAATCATTGTTGTGATTGGCTCCAGCAACCCCATGACCCAGAAGGGGATAAGTGGTCCAGATAATGGATGGATGGGTAAACAATAAAGACTTTGGGTGTCCTCACAGCCCCCCCACCCCACCCCAACCACTGTTCAATTGAGCCCATTGAGCCTCCCTCCTCTCTCTCTCCCTATCTCTCTTTCTATAAAGGAGATGTTGTGTGGTTGATTTGTGCCTTCACAGTAAGGCACGCCGTCCGGTGTGCGGGGGGTTTAAATCCTGACACAGAGAGGGAGATATCACTAACACACTCCTTTACCATTGGACTAACCCAACTGACCAGGTAAGAGCTCAGTTTTTATTGATTATAGATGAGATCTTTGTGACAGAGAGAGCTTTAAACCAGATCCAGTTTTACAACAGCTAGTTCAATAAGTTATTGCTAGTTAGTAAACTAGCAATTGAATCAGAAATCTGAAATATCTTTTTTCAGGTTCTAAAGCCAATGAACTACAATTCAAACTACAACAGACCTTCACCAGCTTTCAAAAGAGCTTCAGAACTCAGACTCAACTTATTAACCAGACCTGGTGACCGTCCCTCATGAGGACTGTCCTAGGCTGGCAATGTTTGAAAAAGTTTTCCAAAAGTTGCTATGGTCAATATTTTGATACAAAAGGAAAGAAAGCCCCCAATAGCTTCCTCAACATTCCATCCTCTGTCTTTAAAAATTGTCTTTAAAGCTTATAAAACATTCCATCCTCTGTCTTTGAAGATGATGTCTTCAGAGCTTATAAAACATTCCTTCCTGTCTTTGAAGATGATGTCCTCAAAGCCTTAAAACATTCCATCCTCTGTCTTTAAAGATGATGTCTTTGAAGCTTTAAAAATTCCATCCTCTGTCTTTAAAGATGATGTCTTTAGAGCTTATAAAACATGTCATCCTTTTTCTTTTACATACAGAGCAGTCATACAGATCATCTTTAGTCTTCTATCCTAATATCTGAGCATGGCGCTTGTAGAGGTGGACCTAAGAAAAATAAAAATAGATGCTCACTGTTGGTGTTTATTTCTAATCTCTTAGAGTCAGTGGCTGGGCCATCCAGCCCATTTATTCAGCTCCTTCTGCTGGGTTTACTTGTTTGCTATCTTTTTGATAATTACTGTTAAGATTGATGATTATCTTTGGCTCTCAGGCTTGTTTGTGTATGTGATAGAATGTTGGGGCAGCATAGCAACAACAGGCAGAGCAAATGTGATTGGTCCATCCTCTCATAGGCAGGGCAGAAATAGAGCTCAGCGGTGACAGAGATGTGATACAGATTTATGGAGGTGGGTGACAGAACATCCAGTCAATGTCAGCAGAACAAAACATGAACGAGGTACAGCAACAGAACAGCAGCTTCCTGCTCTTTATTATGGAGTACTCTCTGATGTACCGTCCAGTGTTTCCGGGTAATCAGTAAACATGTTGTCATGGCAGGCGCCACAATAAGACACGTCCACACAGAGATTTGTTTGGTTTTGAAAACTGTTGGGAATATTTGAAGTCAAAAGAGATCAACTTCAAATACATATACACATACACTATGTGGACAAAAGTATTTGGCCACCGTACCCTTACACCAACAGAGACTTTGTACAACGTTGTATTAAACCTCTGGGATCCTTGTGCGCATTTTATGCACTTTTCACGTTTCATTTTTTGATAACTTTGGCTGAGTTTATGCATTTGGCATGAATATTGGTAAGATTGTGTATTTTTCTTTGATCTTTTAATTTCCAGCTCGGCTCCAACAGTAAGACTAAAATACACGTTGTATGAGCAATTGTTACACTTGGGACCTTTAGCGCATAAAATGCGCTCCTCATATTGTTGCTATTAAAAAAATTATACATTTAAATTTGATTCATGGAGACATGGAGCTCATTTTTTTCAGCTCGGCTCCAACAGTAAGACTACGTCAGACCTAAATATTGATACCAAATAGTTTGAATTTCTAACCATTTTAACTTATTGAATGCCAGGTTTTTGTCATGATGGTACTATGTTTTCAGATTGAAAAAACAGAAAATATGAATTATTTTCGATATACTACATGCAAAGTAGATTTTTTTGTTTTGGATTATTAGAGCCTGGGATATGTCTATGATTAGCAGCAAAGTTGATTTTCATGCATTATTATTTTTTATGCAGTGACAAATACTCACACTCGGGACCTTAAGCGTGTAAACTGTGCCATTAAAACCCATTCAAACTGTATTTTTTGGTCTTTCTGCCATGAAAGCATAATTCATACAGTTTATTATATATGGGTGTCAGTCTGTTCTTTTACCTTTAAATTGATCATTTTTAGTACTCTTCACCCAATGGCATCATTATGACCATATTTGACAAATGGAGAAAAAACATGCTATAATATAACTTTGAAGTTGAATCTGAAATTGACCTTTGATCTTCTTCACTAAAACTACATCAAACAGAATAAATAAAAACAGTGCCACTTGAAAGCCTTTGCCATAAGTTCATACATACACACACACATGCACGCAGGCATGCAAGCATTTTATGGGCTAAAGGTCCCAAGTGTAACAAATATTTGAACGGTCCCGGAGGGTTAAATTATGTTCCTATTTTAGTTACTTTTTGCTATTTTTGCCAATTTTTCTGCCCCCTCATTCCATTTTTTTTGCCACTTTTCACCCTTTCCTAAATTCTTTTCACAATAAAACTTAAAGCATTTTGACATTTGTGCAAATGATAGACTACCTATGAAGTCTGACATTACTTCCCTGATCATTAGGTTTAATGTGCCCATCCACATTGTTTACAACATGAAGGAGGCCATTTATCCCCCCTTAAGGGCAGCCTTGATTACAGCTGACTGGGGAATATCCAGCAGGAATGAGATTCCTCGAACCGTCTTATTGCAAAGATGGCATCATCACAATACCACGCTGGAACTCACTGAACGGCCCGTTTAGGATCACAGATGTGTGAGACTGCATGCTTAGGTGAAGATGTTATACATCTGTGGGCAGGGGCGCAGCCAGGGATTTTGGGCGCCATGGAAAAAAAAACGCTTTCCCACTAAAATTAGCATGTAAAAGCGGATTTTTTTAAACGTGAGTAAACCCGCTAACAATCGACAAGTGACTCCTTTCCCATTGCCAGCAGACCTGGGTCTGATCGCCAGCAGACGAGGTACATTGCTGTTATTTTTTTTTTCCTCTGGTGCGTCATCAGCACGCGGATGTTGCATGTGTTATATAGTTGTGTCTCGCACAGTCCCTGTGGCCTGGGGCTGAATCTCCTCTTCTCCACGGATCAATAGAAGCTATCTGATCTCGCTGTCTTGCCAGTGCTGTGCCATCTTGCAAATATGAATCTCACACGCTGAGTCCAAAAAACAACAATGCTCGTCCCTCAGCTGCTGGCGTCTTTTTGTTGCCCCAGGTTATGGGCGCGATATTATGACGTAGGCACTTTACGCCAAAGTCATCCCGTGTTCACCGGGGTGTGATGTTCCCACTGGAGCCGATCAGAGGCGAGCCGATAAAAACCCGTGTCCATTGCAGGGTCAGTCGAAGCGGGTCTGGATGCGGATTAGAGCATTTCCCACCGCCAACAGAAGCTGATTGTTAGCGTGTTAACATGGGTTTTTCGGCCAGTGGGAAAGGGGTATTACTGGCCCCCCCACAGCCAGGCCGGCGGAAAATTTTGATACTGTTTTACATAAAACTGCATTTTAATGATATTTTTGCCTATCATTCCCATATTTGTGAAAAGAACAACATGACAGTTACTTGGTAGGGGATGCACTTAACATACAGTGAAATTCATTTAGATGCAATTATTTGCTGCAAGACTGATACTCTATATTCCAAAACCCATCTCGTTCTTTAAATACTTAAACATAAAATCCTCTTAAGATTAATTACCTGAAAATACAAAACTTAAAAACAAAATAACCTCTGTACCCTCTTCGATCTCTTCCTCCACTTCCACTCTCCTCTCTGACAAACTTGAAGAGGATCCTGGACCTGGCTCTGCAGTGTACATGACATACAAAAATTATGTAGTATTTCTTTTAAGAGGGGGTATTATACTTTTCCGATTTTTAAAGCATAAGTATAAAGTCACAATGTTGGGTGTCCATACTTCTCGTATGCAAATTTTCAAACCACAAGATAAACGTGTGTGGCAGTAATCTTGGAATTAGAGTGTAAACTGATGAAAACGGTTTGTTGGGAATCTCTCTGAGATCTTCCCGAGACGAGATTTCATTGGAGCGAACTGATGAGGTCATCGCAATAGGATCTCCTGACTGGTTCGCCCGTGCTGCTGGCAAAGCAGAACAGACCGCCCCCCACAAGATGAACAGAGAAGAATAAATACACCGCTAAACGCGACACGGGATAAGTCCACCATTATCAAAGCCATTTAGTAACACAGTAATTAAACACTTACCAAACAGATACAGCTTGCTCTAGCCTTTGCTGCTGCTGATTTTCTTCACCCTCTCCCTCCAAACTATCAGGATCAGACTCTGGGTCCAACACGTACGGATGTATATCGAAATTCGCCATATTTTACTCAGTCGGACTGTTTCATTCAAAGTTTACAAGTACTAGCATAGCAACATAGCCACATCGGAGTCCTGCCGCCGGCCAGCCACCAGAAAATCAGCCAATCTGAGTTTTTTTGAGCTGTAAACCATGTGAATTTACTACGTGGGTATCAGAGAGATGGTGTAAAGCCTTGAAAAAAAGGCATATTACCCTCTCTTTAATATAATACCATTTGTAATAGCATCATAATCCCCATTTCAGGTGGCCTCACCATTTTGTCTCACTTAATGGTGTTTTAAGTGATTTGACCAAAAATAACAAACTAAAATGTGATTTTACTACCAATACTCCACTGCTCACTAGCTGGGTTTCCATTACAGTTTTTCGCAAAATAAAAGTGATATTTCTTAAATTTCAACTAAGTACAATTGCACTTTGAATGCGTTTCCATTGGAGGGAGTTTTGGGCATAGGCCTTGTAATTCTCGTAAAATCTCCTCTTGCGTGAATTCGCTGCAGGGAAGCTTGACGCTCAAACCTGTTGCGTGTTGGTACGGTTTTGGTTACATCTACGATGGTTGCCTTGATAATTTTGAACAAAAGACAAAGGCAAAGGATGATAGTTCAGAGGTAAAGTCTGTATGTATGGCAAAAGCCACGAATAAGGGTAGAAGTATGATGTTAAGAAAAGTCTTGTCTCTTCTTCTGCCCACATGTACCGCGCCATGTTGTCTCAGAGTGACTGGTCATGTGACACTGTACATCACCACCCGTAACTTGTAAGTGCAGAAAAAGTGTTTCCATTACACTTTTGCGATATATTTCTATATCGGAACGCCTGAAAAACCTCCTCATGAAAGCGTAAATACTTTTTAGCGATATTTTAGAGTTTTTTTCAAAATTCAGGTGTTTCCATTACCAGTTTTTTATTGCTCTATTTTGATTTTGGGCATTTCCAAGTGTAATGGAAACCCAGCTTCTGTCTCCCTCTTGTAGCCCCATGCAGGTCTAATTTATCTCCAAAACTGTAGACTCACAGGTGATGGCATTAGATTATTGGTGAAAAAATACATATATGAGGCTATATGGTTGTTGCGATTTAATCTTCTGATTTCCAGAAAATGTAAAGATTTCTCTGATTGGATTGAGAGCAGTCACCCAGTCTGCATGCACTGGAAATGTTCTCTGTTCCTACTGCAAAGCAGGGGATGTACGGAAGCAGATTAGGGCCATTTTTGATGGAGAAAATAATTTTAAAGTAGAAATGACGAGAATAAATTTGAAATGATTAGAATAAAGCCGAAATTTCGAGAATAAGATTGAAATTTCGAGGATAAAGTCAAAATTTTGTGAATAAAGTTGAAACACAATTTCGAGATGAAAGTCGAATGACAAGAAAAAAGTCTAAACTTTATTACTAACAGTGGATACACACTGTGTGTTTATGTGGCAAAGAGAGAATCTTTGTTGTTAAATCCAATAATAAGGTATAATTTCACGTATTCATCGATATGAGGCTTAAGACATTTTGTAGAAACAGGCACGATTCTCTGTTATTGTCTGAAATCCTCATACATCAACAGAAGAGACAGGACAGCGATCGTCTTCCTCTCCGTCTGATCACCTGTAGAGATGCACAGGTGACAGACTCAACCTCAGTACTGGGAGAGCGAAGAGAGATGATCAGTGTTTGTTTTGGTGGGACAGACAACATCAATATAAACAACTCTACTGACATATCTGAAAGGAAGCAACGAGGCTGCATGAAAGCAGCAATGAAAACATATGGGGGTTTTTATTTCTAAATTCCATACAAAAATGTAATGTACATCATGTACATGGCGTTTTGCTGGTAAAATTTTCTTTATGTATCATAAACAATACTGTTAACTAGAGTTTTAAAGTGACAACACGTGACAAAGTGTTCCTTTATCTGCCTTTTTTAACATTTCGTCATTAGCAGCAACTTGTCTATGATCAATAAAAGAGTGATCAATCTCCCTTGGCTCTCCCATTACCGAGGTTAAGTCTGGCACCCGTGTGTCTCTAGGTTAGAGGTGTCAAACTCAATCACAGCAGGGGCCGGATTCTGGATTCAGGACTAACCTGAGGGCCTAACAGGGTCACCTTCTTAACCATAAACCATCAATCTTACTCCACCGGTGATAAAATATGGGGAAAAAAACTTAGCACTGATGATAAACGATTTTGACATTTAAAAAGTTAAAGATAAGTTAAAAGACTAACAATCTGAGAAAAGTAAATTTATCAGTTCAGAAAGGTCAAAACAAGAAACTGAAATAGAAAAATAATGTTTTTAATAGCAAATAAACATGAAAGAAGTCAAAATCATGAGTTCAAAATTTTAAATTGTGAGTCTTAAAGGTCAAACTTTGGGATTATGAAGCCAAAGTCTGGAGTTGAAATATGAGGTAAAATGCAAAATAATTGGTTAAAATGGCCAAAATATCACTTAGAAAATAGAATTATGAATCTTAAAGCTCAAAATATTATATGAGAAGTCAAAATTATGAGTTGAAATGCTCAAAGTATGAAATTAAAAGTCAAAATCCTAAGTCTGAGTCCTAATTGTGAGATGCTGAATTGAAAATGTGAAATTAAAACACAAATGAATTTATTTTGCCACATTCCTGACTTCTTATCTAAATATTTTACTCCTTATTTTTTCAGATTTTGCGACCTAACAATGAAATCTTAAATCATCAAGGATAAGTTCACATTTTTATACTTGAGGAAATCTGCAGACCTCAGACTGACGGGCCAGTTAGAACAGAAATAAGAGATCATCTTGAGGGCCAGATTTAACTATTCCATGGGGCTGGATTTGGCCCCTGGGCCTTGAGTTTGACACCTGTGCTCTAGGTGATCAGACAGAAGAGGAAGAGACATGAGTGCTGCTGTGCTCCTGTTGATGTATGAGTATTTAAGACAATAACAGAGAATCGTGACTGTCTCTACGAATGCCTTATGCTTCATATCACTGAAATTATACCTCATTATTAGATTTAACAGCAAAAAGATTCTCTCTTTGCCACATAGCCTAAACACACAGCATCTACTGTATGATCTGCTGTTAATAATAACAAGTTTCAACTTTTTTCTTGTCATTTCGACTTTATCTCGACTTGTCCAAAATTATTTTCTCCTTCGAAAATGGCCCTAATCCTCTTCCTTAGGGGGTTGAGAGTCCCAAACTACTGACCAAACATATTTCAGAGATAGCTGATGCATTTTAAACCGTTAGAATCGTTCAGAAATAAATACAGACTACAGGCTTTTTTTTAAAATTCAGAACGATTTTTTATTACCTCAGACTAGGAGGTTATGTGATTGGGTGGGTTTGTTCGTTTGTTAGCAACATTACTCAAAAATTCATGGATGGATTTTCATGAAATTTTTAGGAAATGTCAGAAATGGCATAAGGAAGAACTGATTAGATTTTGGGGAGTGATCCGGATCACTGTCTGGATCCAGGAATGTTTTTTAAAAGATTCTGTACTATTGGGAGATAGGGTTAATGGCAGGGGTCTGCGCTGTTACCACTTTACACCAGGAGATGGCAGACATGAGTAACTTATTCAAAGTTTTGGGCTTTATAGACTTTGAAGGACACATGCCCGGTCGAGGAGACGAGTCGGAGCATAACAGAGAGAAAGACAGCGAATTGTAGAGAGAATACTCACAATGCTGGGAGGAATAGAGGAATATTCACCCTCTGCCATGACTTCCAGTCGCCCAGTGAGATGATGGGTGCTTTCGCCATGACAGTCCACACGTAGCGAAGCCAATGCTTTGCCTCACCGTGTCTCCGCCCCACCGGGGAGGGAGTAATCAGCAGATTAGATTTTGGGAGTCATCTAGATCACCGTCTGGATTCAGGAATGTTTTTAAAGGATTCTTCACTATTGGCAGATAGGGCTGATGGCGGAGGTCTGTGCTCTCTGAGTGCTTTTCTAGTTCTTTAATATTTTTTCTCCATAATAATTGATTAATGTAACACACAGCTGCTCACCTCCTTCCTCAGGGGGTACTTGGGCTTGTTCAGGTGGGCAGGGGGGCACAGAGAGACAGCTGCTGCTGCTGCTCTCGACGTGTCTGTTCAGGACAGGCGTCATTTTTTGACTGATTGAATATAAGCAGAGCAGCTTTCAAAACGCTTGCCTGCATTGATTATTGAACTAAAACAACAGTAAAATGTTTAAATCCAGAGTTTTCTTCAGCTTATATGGGGAGAAAAGTGAGCTAGCTCATAAAGTATGTACAAAGTTAGGAATTGAGTTAGGGGGTGTTGAGAAATGTTTCCAAAACAAATAAACTTAGTGTTACCAATACATTGTAAATAAAATAAATGTGTGACTGTGCGTTTATGACTGGGTGTCATATTATTTTGTCAGTATTAGAATTGTATTAGGGACCTCTCTGGGCCCCTGTCAGTCATGGGGCCCTAGAATCCTTCTCCTTTTTCTCCCCTTTTCGGCGCCCCTACCTGTGGGTCTGACTGGAACACCTGAATTCAATAACTAACAGATGTGGACACATACTTTTGTCCATATAGTGTATGACCTCAGTTTATTCATTTCTTTAAATATTTTACACATTTCAGAGTGATAATTCTACTGACTGACCCTTTAGATATTTAATGTAGTCCACTGTAAGACTGAACAGTACGAGGCTGTAAAAATTAGTTTACTTAGAAATAAAGAGCTATTTCAGCTCAGTTATTCTCAGTTTATAGCCCATTTTTATTTTTCAGTAACAGCGCTCAATCACTCTCAGTGTTTTTGTCATTTCACTCAAATTATTTGAAAATCCTCCTTTAACCTGCAGAGCTTTCCCAGAGTGCCTTTGGGCATTAGACACATTTGCACCATGAGTGCAGTTGCCCTCTGAGTCAGAGAAATCCCACCTGTGGGGAAGGACTCTACTAATACTAGGATGATATTCTGATGTCTGGGAGAGACTTTTGTGGGTCAAAGGTCACCTCTCAGTCTTTGTTCATGGAGTGAATCACATCCATTTATTCTTAGTGTCATAATTGTTCAAATCTGTGACAGGAAAATGGGAACAACTCTCATAAATAAGAGATAAATGAATGAGTTTTTTGTTTTTACTCAAAATATTATTTCACTACTTAACTTTAAATATTGAGAATATTTTATACCAAGTGTGTTTGAGAGTGTAGAGTCAGGCTTGATCAGAGACTAGAACAAAGCTGGGATGAACTGTTTTCACAACTCATTTACTCACACCTGAACCTGATTAGGGCTGTGCTAATGCTAATGCTAATGTGAATCTCTGATTAGTGCTAATGCTAATGCTAATGTAGACCTCTGATTAGTGCTAATGCTAATGCTAATGTGGACCTCTGATTAGTGCTAATGCTAATGCTAATGTAGACCTCTGATTAGTGCTAATGCTAATGTGGACCTCTGATTAGTGCTAATGCTAATGCTAATGTGAATCTCTGATTAGTGCTAATGCTAATGCTAATGTAGACCTCTGATTAGTGCTAATGCTAATGTGGACCTCTGATTAGTGCTAATGCTAATGCTAATGTGGACCTCTGATTAGTGCTAATGCTAATGTGGACCTCTGATTAGTGCTAATGCTAATGCTAATGTGAATCTCTGATTAGTGCTAATGCTAATGCTAATGTAGACATCTGATTAGTGCTAATGCTAATGCTAATGTGGACCTCTGATTAGTGCTAATGCTAATGCTAATGTGGACCTCTGATTAGTGCTAATGCTAATGTGGACCTCTGATTAGAGCTAATGCTAATGCTAATATGGACCTCTGATTAGTGCTAATGCTAATGCTAATGTGGACCTCTGATTAGTGCTAATGCTAACGCTAATGTGGACCTCTGATTAGTGCTAATGCTAATGTGGACCTCTGATTAGAGCTAATGCTAAAGCTAATGTGGACCTCTGATTAGTGCTAACGCTAATGTGGACCTCTGATTAATGCTAACGCTAATGTGGACCTCTGATTAATGCTCACACTAATTTGGACCTCTGATTAGTGCTAATGCTAATGTGGACCTCTGATTAGTGCTAATGCTAATGTGGGCCTCTGATTAGTGCTAATGCTAATGCTAATGTGGACCTCTGATTAGTGCTAATGCTAATGCTAATGTGGACCTCTGATTAGTGCTAAGTGTGGACCTCTGATTAGTAACGCTAATGTGGACCTCTGATTAGTGCTAATGCTAATGTGGGCCTCTGATTAGTGCTAATGCTAATGCTAATGTGGACCTCTGATTAGTGCTAATGCTAATGTGGACCTCTGATTAGTGCTAATGCTAATGTGGGCCTCTGATTAGTGCTAATGCTAATGCTAATGTGGACCTCTGATTAGTGCTAATGCTAATGCTAATGTGGACCTCTGATTAGTGCTAACGCAAGTGTGGACCTCTGATTAGTGCTAACGCTAATGTGGACCTCTGATTAGTGCTAATGCTAATGTGGGCCTCTGATTAGTGCTAATGCTAATGCTAATGTGGACCTCTGATTAGTGCTAATGCTAATGTGGACCTCTGATTAGTGCTAATGCTAATGTGGGCCTCTGATTAGTGCTAATGCTAATGCTAATGTGGACCTCTGATTAGTGCTAATGCTAATGCTAATGTGGACCTCTGATTAGTGCTAACGCTAGTGTGGACCTCTGATTAGTGCTAACGCTAATGTGGACCTCTGATTAGTGCTAATGCTAATGTGGGCCTCTGATTAGTGCTAATGCTAATGCTAATGTGGACCTCTGATTAGTGTTAATGCTAATGCTAATGTGGACCTCTGATTAGTGCTAATGCTAATGCTAATGTGGACCTCTGATTAGTGCTAATGCTAATGTGGACCTCTGATTAGAGCTAATGCTAATGCTAATGTGGACCTCTGATTAGTGCTAATGCTAATGTGGACCTCTGATTAGAGCTAATGCTAATGCTAATGTCGACCTCTGATTAGTGCTAATGCTAATGCTAATGTGGACCTCTGATTAGTGCTAATGCTAATGCTAATGTGGACCTCTGATTAGTGCTAATGCTAATGTGGACCTCTGATTAGAGCTAATGCTAATGCTAATGTCGACCTCTGATTAGTGCTAATGCTAATGCTAATGTGGACCTCTGATTAGTGCTAATGCTAAAGCTAATATGGACCTCTGATTAGTGCTAATGCTAATGTGGACCTCTGATTAGTGCTAAGGCTAATGTGGACCTCTGATTAATGCTAACGCTAATGTGGACCTCTGATTAGTGCTAATGCTAATATGGGCCTCTGATTAGTGCTAATGCTAATGTGGACCTCTGATTAGTGCTAACGCTAATGTGGACCTCTGATTAGTGCTAACGCTAATGTGGACCTCTGATTAGTGCTAACGCTAATGTGGACCTCTGATTAGTGCTAACGCTAATGTGGACCTTTGATTAGTGCTAACGCTAATGTGGGCCTCTGATTAGTGCTAACGCTAATGTGGACCTTTGA
Source organism: Cheilinus undulatus (assembly GCF_018320785.1). NCBI lineage: Eukaryota > Metazoa > Chordata > Actinopteri > Labriformes > Labridae > Cheilinus > Cheilinus undulatus. The sequence goes on from NC_054878.1 coordinate 3,430,009, forward strand.
TTAGTGCTAACGCTAATGTGGGCCTCTGATTAGTGCTAACGCTAATGTGGACCTCTGATTAGTGCTAACGCTAATGTGGACCTTTGATTAGTGCTAACGCTAATGTGGGCCTCTGATTAGGGCTGAGCTGATGTGGACCTTTGATTAGTGCTAATGCTAATGTGGACCTCTGATTAGTGCTAACGCTAATGTGGACCTCTGATTAGTGCTAACGCTAATGTGGACCTCTGATTAGGGCTGAGCTAATGTGGACCTCTGATTAGTGCTAACGCTAATGTGGGCCTCTGATTAGTGCTAACGCTAATGTGGACCTATGATTAGTGCTAATGCTAATGTGGACCTCTGATTAGTGCTAACGCTAATGTGGACCTCTGATTAGTGCTAACGCTAATGTGGACCTCTGATTAGTGCTAACGCTAATGTGGGCCTCTGATTAGTGCTAACGCTAATGTGGGCCTCTGATTAGTGCTAACGCTAATGTGGGCCTCTGATTAGTGCTAACGCTAATGTGGACCTCTGATTAGTGCTAACGCTAATGTGGACCTCTGATTAGTGCTAACGCTAATGTGGGCCTCTGATTAGTGCTAACGCTAATGTGGACCTCTGATTAGTGCTAACGCTAATGTGGGCCTCTGATTAGTGCTAACGCTAATGTGGACCTATGATTAGTGCTAATGCTAATGTGGACCTCTGATTAGTGCTAACGCTAATGTGGACCTCTGATTAGTGCTAACGCTAATGTGGGCCTCTGATTAGTGCTAATGCTAATGTGGACCTCTGATTAGGGCTGAGCTGATGCTAAGTGAACCCACACCATGATTTTCTCTCCTTTTATGCTCATAGCAGCCAATGAAACAGAGAGATTCTTTGCAGCATGAGATGGTGCATTGTCATGCATGAAGATCATTTTGCTTCTGCAGGCTTCTTTCTTCTTTTTGTACCATGTAAGAAAGTGGTCAGTCAGAAACTTTATATACTTTACAGAGGTCATTTTCACACCTTTAGGGACCCTAAAGAAAATGAGTCTTCATGTATTTCTGGGCCCACTGCAACGGTTTCTGCTTGTGAGCATTGGTTAGGGGGGCTGAATCGTAGGTTTTTACACGACTGCAAGCCTCTGGAGGATCCTACACTTTGAGGTTGGTGGGACTCCAGAGGCACCAGCAGCTTCAAATACCTGTTTGCTGCTTTGTAATGGCATTTTAGCAGCTGCTCTCTTAATCCGATGAATTTGTCTGTCAGAAACCTTCCTCATTATGCCTTTTATCTGCATGAACCCATCTGTGCATCAGCCACAAATTTCTTCACAGTACGATGATTACATTTAAGTTTTCCTGAAATATCGAATGTTTTTATACCTTGTCCAAGAAATTGTACTATTTGAGGCTTTTCAGCAGAGAGATCCTTTTTCTTTCCCATATTGCTGAAACCTGTGGCCTGATTAATAATGTGGAACGTCCTTCTGAAGTAGTTTTCCTTTAATTGGGCTCATCTGGCTCTGTGGTCTCTGGGCTCCTCTGTCTCACTCTAGTGGGACGTCCCCTCTCTGAGCTCTCTGAGCTCTATGTGCTCCTCTGTTTCATTCTGGTAGGACTTCCTCTCTCTGCGCTTTATGTCTTACTCTGTCCCACTCTGGCGAGACATCCTTTTCTGAGCTCTATGTACTCCTCTCTCTCACTCTGGTGGGACGTCCGCTGTCTTTGCTGTCTGTGCTCCATGTACTGTCTGTGCTCCTCTGTCTCACTCTGAGCTCTATGTACTCCTTTCTCTCATTATGATGGGACATCTGCTCTCTTTGCACTCTGTGCTCTCTTAACTCCCTGTGCTCCTCTGTCTCACTCTGGCTGGACGTCCACTCTCTTAGCGCTCTGTGCTCTCTGTGCTCCTTTCTCTCACTCTGGTGGGACTTCCACTCTCTGAGCTCTCTGTGCTCCTCCGTCTCACTCTGGTGGGACGTCCTCTCTCTGTGCTCTTTGTGTTTCTCTGTGCCCCTCTCTCGCTCTGGTGGGACGTCCACTATCTGTGCTCTCTGTGCTCCTCTGTCTCACTCTGGTGGGACGTCCACTCTCTTTGCTCTCTGTGCTCCTCTGTCTATCTCTGGTGGGACGTCCACTCTCTGTGCTCCTCTGTGCTCCTCTGTCTCACTCTGGTGGGACATCCACTCTCTGTGCTCCTCTGTCTCTCTCTGGTGGGATGTCCACTCTCTGTGCTCTCTGTGCTTCATTGTCTCACTCTGGTGGGACGTCCACTCTCTGTGCTACTCTGTGCTCCTCTGTCTCACTCTGGTGGGACGTCCACTCTCTGTGCTTTATGTGTTTCTCTGTGCCCCTTTCTCACTCTGGTGGGACGTCCCTTCTCTGTGCTCCTCTGTGCTCCTCTGTCTCACTCTGGTGGGACGTCCACTCTCTGTGCTACTCTGTGCTCCTCTGTCTCACTCTGGTGGGACGTCCACTCTCTGTGCTCTTCTGTCTCACTCTGGTGGGACGTCCACTCTCTGTGCTCTTCTGTCTCACTCTGGTGGGACGTCCACTCTCTGTGCTCTTCTGTCTCTCTCTGGTGGGATGTCCACTCTCTGTGCTTTATGTGTTGCTCTGTGCCCCTTTCTCACTCTGGTGGGACGTCCCTTCTCTGTGCTCCTCTGTGCTCCTCTGTCTCACTCTGGTGGGACGTCCACTCTCTTTGCTCTCTGTGCTCCTCTGTCTATCTCTGGTGGGACGTCCACTCTCTGTGCTCCTCTGTGCTCCTCTGTCTCACTCTGGTGGGACATCCACTCTCTGTGCTCCTCTGTCTCTCTCTGGTGGGATGTCCACTCTCTGTGCTCTCTGTGCTTCATTGTCTCACTCTGGTGGGACGTCCACTCTCTGTGCTACTCTGTGCTCCTCTGTCTCACTCTGGTGGGACGTCCACTCTCTGTGCTTTATGTGTTTCTCTGTGCCCCTTTCTCACTCTGGTGGGACGTCCCTTCTCTGTGCTCCTCTGTGCTCCTCTGTCTCACTCTGGTGGGACGTCCACTCTCTGTGCTACTCTGTGCTCCTCTGTCTCACTCTGGTGGGACGTCCACTCTCTGTGCTCTTCTGTCTCACTCTGGTGGGACGTCCACTCTCTGTGCTCTTCTGTCTCACTCTGGTGGGACGTCCACTCTCTGTGCTCTTCTGTCTCTCTCTGGTGGGATGTCCACTCTCTGTGCTTTATGTGTTGCTCTGTGCCCCTTTCTCACTCTGGTGGGACGTCCCTTCTCTGTGCTCCTCTGTGCTCCTCTGTCTCACTCTGGTGGGACGTCCACTCTCTGTGCTACTCTGTGCTCCTCTGTCTCACTCTGGTGGGACGTCCACTCTCTGTGCTCTCTGTACTCCTCTGTACTCCTCTGTCTCACTCTGGTGGGACATCCACTCTCTGTGCTCTCTGTGCTCCTCTGTCTCACTCTGGTGGGCCGTCCACCCTCTGTGTTCTTTTGGTCCTCTGGCTCACTCTGATGGGACGTCCCCTCTCTGAGCTCTCTGTGCTCTCTGCGCCCCCTTTGCTCTCTGTGCTTCTCTGTCTCACTCTGGCGGGACGTCCCCTCTCTGAGGTCTCTGAGCTCTCTGTGCTTCTCTGTCCCACTCTGGTGGGATACCACTGTCTGTGGTCTTGGTGTGCTTTTGTCTCACACTGACTGGACGTCCACTCTCTGCGCTCTCTGTACTGTCCTTGCTCCTCTGTCTCACTCTGGCGGTATGCCTGCTCTCTGAGCTCTCTCTGCTCCTCTGTCTCGCTCTGGTGGGACGTCTGCTCTCTGAGCTCTCTCTGCTCCTCTGTCTCGCTCTGGTGGGACGTCTGCTCTCTGAGCTCTCTCTGCTCCTCTGTCTCGCTCTGGTGGGACGCCTGCTCTCTGAGCTCTCTCTGCTCCTCTGTCTCGCTCTGGTGGTACGCCTGCTCTCTGAGCTCTCTCTGCTCCTCTGTTCTCAGTGTTCTGCACCCATCCAGCTCCAACAGCGTCCTGACCCATCCATTCGTCCCTTTGAGGTCTGACGACCACAATGAACCTTCAGTCTGCCATCAACAAAGAGGTCTTCGTCCCCCGGGATGAGCGCCTGCTGGTGGCTGTGGAGGTGAAGAGGAGGGCAAAGAAGAGGCTGTCCTTCCTCCCAGTGGGCACCAAAGCTAACTACACCACCTTCATCTGTCTCTCAGGTCATCATTATATACAATCATCAATAGATCGTCCTAGATCACTGTAGACCATTTTCACTCTGCTCTACTAAAGAACTAGTTAGCCCTGAAGACCATCACGTCCATGACACCACTGTACCAACCCAACCCAATGATCATTAGATAAAATCTGAACTGATAACTTCATTAAATATGAGCTTTCTTATTCCCTCCCTGGTTCCTCACAGATTTTCAGGTGTGACTATATTTTTAGGTATGAAATAATAAATCCAAGAATCAACAAACCAAAGGTCTGATTTGTGGAGAGATTAGTAGAGGTTATTATTGATTAGGTATTTCTATTCCTGCTGTTGTTGGTTCTGTTGTTTCGGTAGAACTCATCACAGACGGTTTTGTGTCTGACCATCTAGTGACCAACAGCCGGCCCCATCAGCTCCTCATCACCAAGGTGAAGCAGTTTGAGGGCTCATCCTCCTTCACCAGGAGGTCTCAGTGGACCGTGGAGCAGCTCCGCCAGGTCAACGGGATCAACCCTAACAAGGTCAGCACACCCGCAAATCTATGAACCAATCAGTAATCAATTACCGATCAATCACTGATCATCAGTGATCAATCAGTGATTGGTCCATAGGACATTCTAGACTAATTACGGATCAGTGAATTCCCATCAGTATGTTGAAAAAAAGTTCTCTCTGATATCCAGTGACTGACAGCGCTACTCCAGGGTCTGAGCTTCAGTGGTGGGCGGTACCTCCGCTGGTTCTTCCACACCTGTGCCAGGTGACCCTTTCAGGGAGGAAAGAATGGAGGACAGCTCATGGCTCATTTGGATTTTCCTCTTTTAACCCCAGCATAGAAACCAAAGATTAAAAACAGACCTTTTCTCATTTCACGATGGCGTTAGTCTGAGCTCTGGAGAGATGAGGAAAAGAACTCTGAGGTTCTGACTGGTTCAGATTGGTTCATATTGTTTCTGATTGGTCCACAATGTTGATTTTGTTTTTAATTGGTTCTTACGGTTTCTAACTGGTTCATATTAGGTATAATTGGTTCTGTTTGGTGTTGGTTGTTTCTGATGGGTTGTGTTTGGCTCTTATTAGTTCATTTTTGGTACTTATTGGTTTTGATTGTTCTTTAATGTTAAGTAATTGTTTTTTTTGTTATTTTTTTTAATTATTGGTTCTGATAGGTTCTTATTTGTTGTTTTTTTTTGTTCCTAAAAGTTTTAATTGATTCTGCTCAGTTCTGGTTGGTTCTGATGGGTTATTTTTGGTTCTGATTAGTTCTTTTTGGGGCCTTATTGCTGTTTTCTTCTGGTTCTTATTGGTTATTTTTGTTTTTATTGGTTCTGATTGGTTCATTTTTGGTTTTTATTGGTTCTGAAATAGTGGTTTTGATGGGTTCTGATAGGTTCTTTATTTGTTTGGATGGTATCTCTTTGGTTCTATATTGGTTTTTATTGTTTTCAAAGGTTCCTTTTTGGTTTTTATTGGTTCTAATAGGTTCTTATTGGTTTTGATGATTCTGTTTGGTTCCCTATTGTTTTTCACTGGTTCTGAGAGTTTTTATTTGGTTTTGATTTGTTCTGATTAGTTCCTTTTTGTTTTTTAATGCTTCTGTTTGCTTTTTATTGCTGCTTATTGGTTCTGATTAGTCCTGATTGTTTTTATTTTTGGTTTTGTTTGGTTCCTAATTGTTTATTAGTTTTTTTTTTGTTTTTTTGGTTCTGAATGGTTCCTGAATGTTTTTATTGGTTCTGTTTGGTTCCTAATTTTTTTTGTTTTTTTTTTTGTTTTTTTTGTTCTGAATGGTTCCTGAATGTTTTTATTGGTTCTGTTTGGTTCCTAATTTTTTTTTTTTTTTGTTCTGAATGGTTCCTGAATGTTTTTATTGGTTCTGTTTGGTTCCTAATTTTTTGTTTTTGTTTTTTTTTTTTGTTCTGAATGGTTCCTGAATGTTTTTTATTGGTTGTGACCGGTTCCTAATGGGTTTTAATTGGCTCCGATTGGCCCCTAATTGGATTTTATTGGTTCTGAATGGTTCTTTATTGGTTCTGATTGGTTCTTTTTGTTTTAATTATCCTTTTGGGTTCTTTTTGTTTTTTGTTGGTTCTGATTTGTTCTTCTTGGTCCTGTGGGAGTTTTAAGAATGATTAAAAAAAGAAAAATCTTAATTGTCACAGAAACTGGCGTGCTGACATTCTCCCTGCTGTTCCAGGACACTCCTGAGTTTGACCTGGTCTTCGATAACGCTGAGGACCAGTGGGTGGCGCTCTCCTCAGCAGAGAAGTGCATCTTTATCCAGATCCTGTACCATGCCTGTCAGGCATACTGGGAGGGCAGAGCGGGGACTCTGGGTAAGACTGGGAAGACTGGAAAGACAGGCCACCAAATGAGACCAGGCCCGAGGTCACAGCAGGAGACCAGAGCCGGTTCCAGTCAAACCCCACCAGGACCTCCACCCAGAACCCTGCAGGCCCGACGCAAGAGCTACGCTCCCCCCAAACAGGCCGAGTTCATCAACTGCCAGTCCAAGCTGACCGGAGGTACAGTATCCCTCGGACCGTCTCCATGGAGATGTCTAAAAGTGTTTTTATCACGTCAGTGTGACTGAGCCTGGATTTCTAAATCTACATAAACATTAGTCCAGCTGAGATTGGTCTTAGACTAACAACCTGCATATCTACACCTGAGACCCAAACCGGACTAGACAACCTGAGCGTGCTCCACAGTGTCTGAATGGACTTTGGCCCATGGGCTGAGTCCACCAGCCGGTCCAACAACTACCCTGGTACCAGCGGGACTTAAACTCAGTTTGAGTGATGGTCAGATAGGGCCAAAAGATTTGAATTTAAAATGAGAGATCTGAAATGAAGACAGACACTCTTACAAATACAGAAATAAGAAAACATGGAAACACCCGCCCCAGACTCTTTCAGCCGTTTATACGAAACGGAGAATTAAAAAAAGAAAACAAAAACAAAGCATTTTTTGGTTTTCTTCGTTTTTGTTTTTCCAAAGAAAAAAAAAAGAGGCAATGCTTTTTTTCATCTCATTCTTTTAGTGTTCTGATCAAAAAAGGAAGATCAGAGAACATAGCACTGCTGATGTAACATTCTTTTCCCGCTGCACCTGCAGCAGGTCACACATCTCGGAAAAAAGAATCTTATGTCACCAGTGTTCTGGTCATTGATATTCATTTTTTAAAAATCAGAAAATAAGTAGAATGAAATGAGAAATGAAGATGTTATTTTCAGTGTTTTTTGATCCTTAGGAGCAAATGTGTAGGTTTTTGTGTAGCTTAGCCATTTGAGGCTAATTTAAGAACTGAGACGAGAATTCTGAACATTTTAAAATATGAATGTTCTATATATATGAGCTATGTTCATCCAACACAGCCAACATGTCCCTCAGATCTCTGAAAGGTTCACAGGTTGGACTTAAACAGTGGATTGTGAATGGAGACTGCACAGGCCATGAAGTGTAAGAAACATGATGGCAGTGTGCGTTGAAAATGGATTTATCTGTGAAAAGGCATGAAGATTAGAGACAGACAGTCATCTGTGGTTGGACCATAAACCTGTGAGTTAACATGGACAGTCAGCTGATAGAAAAGTTTGGTTTCTACAAGGTAATTTTGGCCTAGAGATCAGATGTAGCTTGGTCAGACATAGGAGCTGATACCAACTTTATTTTGGCCCAGCTGGTGACCTCAGCTGGTGAAGTTTAACAGCATAAAGGCTGAGGAGAACAGAACTCCATCTGCCCCCTGATATCACCCTGGGTCATTAATGTTCGTCCCTGTCTCCATGATCTGATGTACAGCCAGGTAGCTGCACACAAATCTGTTAGCAGAAGGTCCGATAATGCCTGGCTCCACCTGTCTCCAGCGAGAGTAAAGGAGTCAGGCATGCTTCTATGACAAACAGGTTCTTCCTCTGTCCAGTATACTGGGAGAGGACAGTGCTCCAGTTATGGAGATCTGCAGGTTTGTATGTATTTGCCCATGGTTTCTGACTGGATGTGCAGAATGATTCGTGCTTTGGCGTCTGCTCTCTCTGCTCCTCAGACGCTCGCACCATGAACCTGATCATCTTCCGCTGCAGAGCCTTCCTAAATCGCATCAGGAAACGGATGGTGGAAAACCAGCGCCGACTCGCAGCTGGAGGTAAGGACAGGGGACATCTCACAAAAACCCCAAGGGATAAGATATGACATAAGATGAGAAACAAACATGGAGGATGGTCCACTGATTGCCAGCACCGTCATCATAAACTGATATCGCTTCACGCTGCAGAGTGACGCTGCAGAGTGAAGGACGTCCCATGGACCGTTAAACATTGGTCTCATGGCTTCAGTCCTCCCATCGATTCCTCCAGTCTCTCTATGAGTCTCTGGTGGGTGGGACTAAGACTCGAGGAAAAGACTCACGTCAAAAACACAAGTCATACATTAGTCAAACTGAGACGCAGCCCTGGACTGAGTCAGAGTTAAATCCAAACAGACATGGAGGACGGTCCACATCCTGGTCTGATTGTCCTGGTCTGAGTCAGAGTTAAATCAAAAACAATGTCCTCCTTCATCTGTCCATGATTCAGGTCATACCTTCTTCCATCAATCCGCCCATGGTTAAGGTCACATCCTCCTCCAGCTGTCAGATCAAGGTTCAGGTTGTATCCTAAATCTGTCTGTCCATGGTTCAGGTTGTATCCTGAATCTGTCTGTCCATGGTTCAGGTTGTATCTTAAATCTGTCCGTCCATGGTTCAGGTTGTATCCTCCATCTGTCCGTCCATGGTTCAGGTTGTATCCTCCATTTGTCCGTCCATGGTTCAGGTTGTATCCTCCATCTCTCCATCCATGGTTCAGGTTGTATCCTCCATCTGTCCGTCCATGGTTCAGGTTGTATCTTATGTCTCTCCGTCCATGGTTCAGGTTGTATCTTAAATCTGTCCGTCCATGGTTCAGGTTGTATCTTAAATCTCTCCATCCATGGTTCAGGTTGTATCCTCTATCTGTCCGTCCATGGTTCAGGTTGTATCTTAAATCTCTCCATCCATGGTTCAGGTTGTATCTTATGTCTCTCCGTCCATGGTTCAGGTTGTATCTTATGTCTCTCCGTCCATGGTTCAGGTTGTATCTTAAATCTCTCCATCCATGGTTCAGGTTGTATCCTCCATCTGTCCATCCATGGTTCAGGTTGTATCTTAAATCTCTCCATCCATGGTTCAGGTTGTATCCTCTATCTGTCCGTCCATGGTTCAGGTTGTATCTTACATCTGTCCGTCCATGGTTCAGGTTGTATCCTCCATCTGTCCATCCATGGTTCAGGTTGTATCCTAAATCTGTCCGTCCGTGGTTCAGGTTGTATCCTAAATCTGTCCATCCGTGGTTCAGGTTGTATCCTCCATCTGTCCGTCCATGGTTCAGGTTGTATCCTAAATCTGTCCGTCCATGGTTCAGGTTGTATCTTACATCTGTCCATTCATGGTTCAGGTTGTATCTTACATCTGTCCGTCCATGGTTCAGGTTGTATCCTCCATCTGTCCGTCCATGGTTCAGGTTGTATCCTAAATCTGTCCGTCCATGGTTCAGGTTGTATCTTACATCTGTCCGTCCATGGTTCAGGTTGTATCCTAAATCTGTCCGTCCATGGTTCAGGTTGTATCTTACATCTGTCCGTCCATGGTTCAGGTTGTATCCTAAATCTGTCTGTCCATGGTTCAGGTTGTATCCTCCATCTGTCCGTCCATGGTTCAGGTTGTATCCTAAATCTGTCCGTCCATGGTTCAGGTTGTATCTTACATCTGTCCGTCCATGGTTCAGGTTGTATCTTACATCTGTCCGTCCATGGTTCAGTTGTATCTTACATCTGTCCGTCCATGGTTCAGGTTGTATCCTAAATCTGTCCATCCATGGTTCAGGTTGTATCTTACATCTGTCCGTCCATGGTTCAGGTTGTATCTTACATCTGTCCGTCCATGGTTCAGGTTGTATCCTAAATCTGTCCGTCCATGGTTCAGGTTGTATCTTACATCTGTCCGTCCATGGTTCAGGTTGTATCCTAAATCTGTCCGTCCATGGTTCAGGTTGTATCTTACATCTGTCCGTCCATGGTTCAGGTTGTATCTTACATCTGTCCGTCCATGGTTCAGTTGTATCTTACATCTGTCCGTCCATGGTTCAGGTTGTATCTTACATCTGTCCGTCCATGGTTCAGGTTGTATCTTACATCTGTCCGTCCATGGTTCAGGTTGTATCTTACATCTGTCCGTCCATGGTTCAGGTTGTATCCTAAATCTGTCCGTCCATGGTTCAGGTTGTATCTTACATCTGTCCGTCCATGGTTCAGGTTGTATCCTAAATCTGTCCGTCCATGGTTCGGGTTGTATCCTAAATCTGTCCGTCCATGGTTCAGGTTGTATCTTACATCTGTCCGTCCATGGTTCGGGTTGTATCCTCCATCTGTCCGTCCATGGTTCAGGTTGTATCCTAAATCTGTCCGTCCATGGTTCAGGTTGTATCCTCCATCTGTCTGTCCATGGTTCAGGTTGTATCCTAAATCTGTCCGTCCATGGTTCAGGTTGTATCCTAAATCTGTCTGTCCATGGTTCAGGTTGTATCTTACATCTGTCCATTCATGGTTCAGGTTGTATCTTACATCTGTCCGTCCATGGTTCAGGTTGTATCCTCCATCTGTCCGTCCATGGTTCAGGTTGTATCCTAAATCTGTCCGTCCATGGTTCAGGTTGTATCTTACATCTGTCCATCCATGGTTCAGGTTGTATCCTCCATCTGTCCATCCATGGTTCAGGTTGTATCCTAAATCTGTCCGTCCATGGTTCAGGTTGTATCTTACATCTGTCCATCCATGGTTCAGGTTGTATCTTCAGTCTCTCCATCCATGGTTCAGGTCACATCCTGCTGATCTCTCTAGCTGCTCTCTCTCCTCGTGCGTCTCTCTGTTTGTTGTTTTTGTCACTGGTCGTCAGCACAAAGATGTCTTTGTGTCAGCGCTCACATCACAGCACGCTGCCTGTTTTTGGAACAATGAGTAGTCTTTGGCAGGAGCGGCGCCCATTGAACCCTCTGATAGCTGTCATGACGGAGACAGTACCGAGTCAACACCACCGAGTCACAGGTCAACAGTCACCTCAAACGACCTGGGAGGAAGAGTGAGGAAGTGAGGAACATGATGATGGTGTCTCTGACCTGGAGATGATGACAGTTCATGACAGCGACGGTAATGATAATGGTTAATGAGGTTAGTATGGTGATTATAGTGAAACCATCAAAACCATAATAACCATCATCAAAGCTTACTTTGCTGTTGCTATCGACTCTTGTTTTGAGCATCTGGTTCCCCCGGTGCCTGACTAGCAGCACCTGTGAGCATGGGCCCTGCTACAGTGGTCAGTAGGTGTCTGCTGCAAGAATCGGCATGCCACGTACTGAAAGTTCGAAACAAGAGTCAATAGCTACAGCAAAATCAGCTGTTTGGCATTAGCAGAGAAGATTTGGCAAATTTTTCATGGGCGCAACCCACATACTCAGCTCTGCTGCTCATCCCACAAATGCATGTTCCTTACAAATGTGGCATCATTTAAAAGGGTAATAAACAGGCTTTCCTTCCTTTTTTTTTTTTTTTGCTAAGTTTAAATGTGTATATGGGCCATTCTACCGAATTGGTTCAAATTGCTGTCCCACAATGAAAATCATATTTTAAAAAACAATGAAGTGTTCAGACCTTGCATACATACTAATATCATGTTATGGTCTATTTTATCACAAGACATTAATTGAGATACCATTAAATTGAATATATAAAAAATTCTCTTTTATATATCATTTTCTATCGGGAGGTGGCTGTCTCAACCTCTAACTCCTAAATTTCAATTCATGAAAATAACATTTAAATGATTTTTGAGAATATCCTAAATATTTTATTTTAATAGATCTTTTTGATTTCTTTTAAAGGGAAATTTAGATTTTGAGATTGATTTTGTAGATTTTTTTAAAATTAAAATTTGTTATGTAAAAAATCCTGTCCCAAGTTTTCATGTCACTACCGAAACACAAAGAGTTTCAGCCTGTAGGCAGGGCTTGGTTTTAGCCACACCCCCAGAAATTTCACCAAGAAAAGACATTACCTTCCTGTTCATCCATGGCCTCATGGTGAGTAGTTAGTTTACAACATTTTAAGTACATGCCTTCCAAAGTCTAAAAATCAGTGTGTGGTTTTAAGGACTGTCACTACCAAACACATAATTTCTGCAATTAAATAAGCATTTTTGATTTTAATGCTTAATGTTGTGTTTTCTATCTCTGTACACATGTTCAAAACTGTGTTTGGTAGCCACGTTGTGCCAAGCATTGTTGAGTTATGCTAAAAACTAGCATAAAATATCACTACCGAAACAGTCACAAAACATATGAAAAGGTTTTGGTTGTGACATGGTGGTTTCAGTAGTGACAATATGATGTTCATTTTTGATTAAAGTAAGTCTTACATAATATAATACATAGATACATATGTCATAAATAGATAATTCTGATTTAAATTTTATTTTATTTTATATTTAAGGAGAAATAAAACACCAAAATGGCAAGAAGTCAAGCATAGAGACTGAGAGAGTATAGGCAAAGAGTTAAGAATGACCCAGTGAAATACCAAGAATATTTAGTAAAGGAAAGAGAAAGAAGTAAGAGATGGAAGGAAGAAATTTCCTTTCCTTTCTTTTCATTTCTTTTTTATGCTCGTTAAGCAGAGAGTCTGCCTTGAAAGACCAAAGTTTAAGTTACAAAACTTTATTTTGGTTAAATGTTTGTTACAAAAAAAAAATTTTGCACATCATTGTTTACAATTTAGGAACTCATCGTTTTGAAAAAATAAGCTTTTCTTTCCTTTTTTATGCTTGTAAAGCATATACTAGTGCATCTCAAAAAATAAAAATATCATGAAAAAGTTCAATATTTTTGTCCCTCATGTCATAAAGGTAAACCCATATATTAAATAGACTCATTGTGACTCAATGTTGATGATTATGGCTTACAGAGAAGAAAACCCAAAATTCAGTGTCTCAGAAAATGAGAATATTGTGAAAAAGTTTAATATTGTAAAGTCATGGTGTCACACCCTAATCAGCTGATGAACTCCAAACACCTGCAAAGGTTTCCTGAGCCTTTAAATGGTCTCTCAGTCTGGGTCAGTAGGCTACACAATCATGGGGAGGACTGCAGACTTGACAGATGTCCAGAAGACAGTCATTGACACCCTCCACAAGGAGGGTAAGGTCAAAGGTCAGTGCTAAAGAAGCTGCTTGTTCACAGAGTGCTGTATCCAAGCATATTCATAGAAAGTTGAGTGGAAGGAAAAATTGTGGTAGGAAAAGGTGCACCAGCATCAGGGAGAACTGCAGCCTTGAGAGGATTGTCAAGCAAAATCCATTCAAGAATTCGGGGGAGCTTCACAAGGAGTGGACTGAGGCTGGAGTCAGTGCATCAAGAGCCACTACGCACAGACCAATCCTGGACATGGACTACAAATGTGGCATTTCTCGTGTCAAGCCACTCCTGAACCAGAGACAACGTCAGAAGCGTCTTACCTGGGCTGTGGAGAAAAAGAACTGGACTGTTGCTCAGTGGTCCAAAGTCCTCTTTTCAGGTGAAAGTACATTTTGCATCTCATTTGGAAATCAAGGTCCCAGAGTCTGGAGGAAGAGTGGAGAGGCACAGAATCCACGTTGCGTGAAGTCCAGTGTGAAGTTTCCACAGTCAGTAGTGATTTGGGCTGCCATGGCATTTGCTGGTGTTGGTCCACTGTGTTTTCTGAAGTCCACAGTCAATGTTGCCGTCTACCAGGACATTTCAGAGACCTTCATACTTCCTTCTGCTGACAAGCTTTATGGAGATGCTGATTTCATTTTCCAGCAGGACTTGGCACCTGCCCACACTGCCAAAGGTACCAAAAACTGCTTCAATGACCATGGTGTTACTGTGCTTGATCTGACCTGAACCCCATAGAGAATCTATGGAGCATTGTCAAGAGGAAGATGAGAGACTCCAGACCCAACAATGCAGATGACCTGAAGGCCGCTATCAAAGCAACCTGGGCTTCCATTACACCTGAGCAGTGCCACAGGCTGATCGCCTCCATGCCACACCGCATTGATGCAGTAATTCATGCAAAAGGAGGCCCAACCAAGTATTAAAGGCATAGAAATTAACATACTTTTCAGAAGCCTGACATTTCTGTGTAAAACATCCTTTTTTAATATTCTTATATAATATTCTAATTTTTTGAGACACTGAATTTTGGGTTTTCTTATCTGTAAGCCATAATCATCAACATTTCAAGAAATAAAGGCTTGAAATACTTCACTCTGTGTGTAATGAGTCCATATAATATATGGGTTTACCTTTCAGAAACAAGTGACAAAAAATATTGAACTTTTTCATGATATTCTAATTTTTTGAGGTGCACTAGTAGTCTGCCTTGAGAGACAACTGTTTAATTTGCAAAACTTTATTTTAATGATTGCACCTTACTGTTTATACTTAAAAATGTCATGCAGCGATGCCCTGCAGTGTTGAAAGCATGGTTTTGTTAAATGGTTGTCACACAAAAGAATTATTTCATTGATAATTAGACATTATTGTTTGTCATTCCAATAAAAATTTCATATGGACGATAAACCATTGTTATTGATTTAATGTTGAATTAGTATGTTTCATTGGTTATAATACATGTCAAAAGTTAAAATATAACAAAAAGAGTTAAGTGATTACAATGCCACTCTCAAACAAAGTACAACTGTAACTACACCAACAGTATGGTCACTACTGAAACAGTGCAGTCACTATCGAAAAACAGCTGTTTTAACAAAAATAAAATGTATTGAATCATCAACCCACATTTTATGATAATGGTTGGTTAAGTGTATGTGTACTTTAAGCAATGATGAATTATGGAGTCAATATGATCAACTTTATACATTTTACAAGGAAAGATAGTGTTTAAATTTTGGTACATTTAGAAAAAATAAATATTAAATTCTGTTAAAAATGTATTTAAATTGATTTTGATGCAGAAACCATATAATACTCTGTACAGTGGGGAACAGAAAAAAAATGAATAGGTTAATATAATTATTTTTATTCTAATGTAATTTTGTGTTTCGGTAGTGACAAATTTTAGGAAAGGAAAGATATTTTGGAAAAGTTAGAAAATACAGTGTGAAAGTTGACTGTTCAATTACTAGATATGTGCCCCTTAGATCTGGTGTAACATGAATATGGTAAAAGTTTTTCCCAATTAACATACAAATTTCACAAAAATTCCAACTCAGAATTTGAACCAATTCGGTAGAATGGCCCATATATGTGTACTTTCACATATATTTTGGAAGAAAAGTACAAGTTCCTAGGGCTTTAATTAAAAACATTTTTTCCATACAGTGACTTCATGGCTGTTGCCCCAGCTGCAGCTTTATTTTGGGGTTTGAAATGACAATGAATTCTATTTTTTATATGTACTGTAAATGTATTAAACTAAGTAGAAGAAATTAATTTATATCATGATATTTTTCTCAAACAGAAATGATAAAGCAGACACAAAAATCTGCCTGTCATGTCATTGACACTTAAAGAAATAATAAAACAAAATAAAAACGCTGTAGTAAACATAGCAGGCCAGCAGATGGTGCCATTAGTGTCTCTACTGACTTTTTATGATAAAGTCTATGATAAAGATTTTTAAATCTTCTTTGTTTCATGTTTATAATGAAATGATTAAATAGTTCATGAGTCTTTGTTACCATTTTCATTAAACTTTTTCTCCTCCAACTCTTAATAACAGGATATCTGCTTTAGTTGAACAGACCCACCTATGAGACTTACAGTATCAGGAGCTTCACTGCAGAGAACCATCAGGGATAGATACATAGATACTTTAATAATCTTCAAGGAAAAGTAGATGTATAATTTAATTGTCCTCTAAAGTACAGCAGATGTAGGCATTTACATTTTTTACATTCCCATTGGTTCAGATGATTTCCTGTTCTTCAAGTCTTTCGTTAAAACAACAAAACAAAAGAATCAGAATTGAGAAAACAAAAACTGGACCCACTTTAAGAGTTTTGTGTTTCAGCTTTCCAATGCTGTCATTGAAATAAAAAAAAAAAAACTGTGAATGGCTTGCTTTTGCTTTCTCTGGTTAAGAAAACAACAACAACAACAACAACAACAACAACAAAAAGAGTTTCTCTGGATTTTTGAGGCTGGAAATGGAATGGACTGAGAGTAAACGGGAATGTTACATTTTCTTTTCCTCCTTTTTTCCTGAAGAACAGAGAAGGAGACAAAAATGATGGTTTGTTTCCAGGTTTTTGTCTTTTTCTGACCCCAGTTTATTCTGAGTCTGGTTCCATCATGGCCTGTTTATTTCAAACAGTGATAGGGAACGAGTGAACATTAAAGTCCAGCAGCCGTAAATACACTGAGTAGTCTGGCTGGTGCTGAGCTAAAGCTCCCTGACATCACGTCCTGTTGGGACATTCCTGTAATGAATTTATGATGGATTCTAATCACTCTGTCTCCTCTTATCATGAACTCTCCTCCATGTTTTTATCAGTCATGTTTCTATTCTCAGTGAAAATTCTCCTCTGACCAAAAAGCATTTCATTCATGTGCTCATTTTTTTTCCCCATGATGCTCTCTGTTCTGCTGTGTGTGTGGAAAGGACTGGCAGGACAGCGCGTGTCTCAGAGCACTGTGGGTAATGTAGTCCACCGGATGAACGTGGCTTTGGGGGAGAGAGGAGAGCGTCTGAGTCGAGCTGAAGATAAAACCGTGGACCTGATGCAGCGAGCTCAGCAGTTTGCAGACACCGCCCACAAGGTGAGGAATCCAGATCTTTATGTATTAATATTATTACTATTGAAATGATTATGATGATTATTATTATTCAGAGATGATGGCATTAAATGTCATAGTGGACAAGGTAAAAAAGGATCTTTAGTAGCCAGTCATCCTGTTATACCTCAATAAAAACTAACTAAAGCTGAAACCAGCATTTGATTTTACTAGCAACTAAAGCCAGAGTTAGATTTATAGAATACCTAAAGCCTGAGTTTGATGTAAAGATTAATTAAAGCCAGAGTTTGATTTAAAGATTAACTTAAGCCAGAGTTTGACGTAAAGAGTAACTAAAGCCAAAGTTTGATTTCAGACTAACTAAAACCATAGTTTGGTTTAAAGAGTAACTAAAGCCAGAGTTTGATTTTATAGAGTAACTTAAGTCAGAGTTTGATTTTATAGAGTAACTTAAGTCAGAGTTTGATTAAAGAGTAATTAAAACCATAGTTTGGTTTAAAAGAGTAACTAAAGCCAGAGTTTGATTTTATAGAGTAACTTAAGTCAGAGTTTGATTTTATAGAGTAACTTAAGTCAGAGTTTGATTAAAGAGTAATTAAAACCATAGTTTGGTTTAAAGAGTAACTAAAGCCAGAGTTTGATTTCAGACTAACTAAAACCATAGTTTGGTTTAAAGAGTAACTAAAGCCAGAGTTTGATTTCAGACTAACTAAAACCATAGTTTGGTTTAAAGAGTAACTGAAGCCAGAGTTTGATTTTAAAGAGTAACTAAAGCCAGAGTTTGATTTCAGACTAACTAAAACCATAGTTTGGTTTAAAGAGTAACTGAAGCCAGAGTTTGATTTTAAAGAGTAACTAAAGCCAGAGTTTGATTTCAGACTAACTAAAACCATAGTTTGGTTTAAAGAGTAACTGAAGCCAGAGTTTGATTTTAAAGAGTAACTAAAGCCAGAGTTTGATTTCAGACTAACTAAAACCATAGTTTGGTTTAAAGAGTAACTAAAGCCAGAGTTTGATTTTAAAGAGTAACTAAAGCCAGAGTTTCCTTTTAAAGAGTAACTAAAGCCAGAGTTTGATTTCAGACTAACTAAAACCATAGTTTGGTTTAAAGAGTAACTAAAGCCAGAGCTTGATTAAAGAGTAACTAAAGCCAGAGTTTGATTTTAAAGAGTAACTTAAGTCAGAGTTTGATTAAAGAGTAATTAAAACCATAGTTTGGTTTAAAGAGTAACTAAAGCCAGAGTTTGATTTCAGACTAACTAAAACCATAGTTTGGTTTAAAGAGTAACTGAAGCCAGAGTTTGATTTCAGACTAACTAAAACCATAGTTTGGTTTAAAGAGTAACTAAAGCCAGAGTTTGATTTCAGACTAACTAAAACCATAGTTTGGTTTAAAGAGTAACTAAAGCCAGAGCTTGATTAAAGAGTAACTAAAGCCAGAGTTTGATTTTATAGAGTAACTACAGTCAGAGTTTGATTTTACTAGTTACTAAAACCAGAGTTAGATTTATAGAATACCTAAAGCCTGAGTTTGATGTAAAGATTAATTAAAGCCAGAGTTTGATTTAGAGATTAACTTAAGCCAGAGTTTGATGTAAAGAGTAACTAAAGCCAAAGTTTGATTTCAGACTAACTAAAACCATAGTTTGGTTTAAAGAGTAACTAAAGCCAGAGTTTGATTTCAGACTAACTAAAACCATAGTTTGGTTTAAAGAGTAACTGAAGCCAGAGTTTGATTTTAAAGAGTAACTAAAGCCAGAGTTTCCTTTTAAAGAGTAACTAAAGCCAGAGTTTGATTTTAAAGAGTAACTAAAGCCAGAGTTTCCTTTTAAAGAGTAACTAAAGCCAGAGTTTGATTTTAAAGAGTAACTAAAGCCAGAATTTGATTTTAAAGAGTAACTAAAGACAGAGTTTGATTTTAAAGAGTAACTAAAGCCAGAGTTTCCTTTTAAAGAGTAACTAAAGCCAGAGTTTGATTTTAAAGAGTAACTAAAGCCAGAATTTCCTTTTAAAGAGTAACTAAAGCCAGAGTTTGATTTCAGACTAACTAAAACCATAGTTTGGTTTAAAGAGTAACTAAAGCCAGAGCTTGATTAAAGAGTAACTAAAGCCAGAGTTTGATTTTATAGAGTAACTTAAGTCAGAGTTTGATTAAAGAGTAATTAAAACCATAGTTTGGTTTAAAGAGTAACTAAAGCCAGAGTTTGATTTCAGACTAACTAAAACCATAGTTTGGTTTAAAGAGTAACTGAAGCCAGAGTTTGATTTCAGACTAACTAAAACCATAGTTTGGTTTAAAGAGTAACTAAAGCCAGAGCTTGATTAAAGAGTAACTAAAACCATAGTTTGGTTTAAAGAGTAACTGAAGCCAGAGTTTGATTTTAAAGAGTAACTAAAGCCAGAGTTTGATTTCAGACTAACTAAAACCATAGTTTGGTTTAAAGAGTAACTAAAGCCAGAGTTTGATTTTAAAGAGTAACTAAAGACAGAGTTTGATTTTAAAGAGTAACTTAAGCCAGAGTTTTCTTTTAAAGAGTAACTAAAACCATAGTTTGGTTTAAAGAGTAACTAAAGCCAGAGTTTGATTTTAAAGAGTAACTAAAGCCAGAGTTTGATTTTAAAGAGTAACTAAAGCCAGAGTTTGATTTTAAAGAGTAACTAAAGCCAGAGTTTGATTTTAAAGAGTAGCTAAAGCCAGAATTTGATTTTAAAGAGTAACTAAAGCCAGAGTTTGATTTTAAAGAGTAACTAAAGCCAGAATTTGATTTTAAAGAGTAACTAAAGCCAGAGTTTGATTTTAAAGAGTAACTAAAGCCAGAGTTTGATTTCAGACTAACTAAAACCATAGTTTGGTTTAAAGAGTAACTGAAGCCAGAGTTTGATTTTAAAGAGTAACTAAAGCCAGAGTTTGATTTCAGACTAACTAAAACCATAGTTTGGTTTAAAGAGTAACTGAAGCCAGAGTTTGATTTTAAAGAGTAACTAAAGCCAGAGTTTGATTTCAGACTAACTAAAACCGTAGTTTGGTTTAAAGAGTAACTGAAGCCAGAGTTTGATTTTAAAGAGTAACTAAAGCCAGAGTTTGATTTCAGACTAACTAAAACCATAGTTTGGTTTAAAGAGTAACTAAAGCCAGAGTTTGATTTTAAAGAGTAACTAAAGCCAGAGTTTCCTTTTAAAGAGTAACTAAAGCCAGAGTTTGATTTCAGACTAACTAAAACCATAGTTTGGTTTAAAGAGTAACTAAAGCCAGAGCTTGATTAAAGAGTAACTAAAGCCAGAGTTTGATTTTAAAGAGTAACTTAAGTCAGAGTTTGATTAAAGAGTAATTAAAACCATAGTTTGGTTTAAAGAGTAACTAAAGCCAGAGTTTGATTTCAGACTAACTAAAACCATAGTTTGGTTTAAAGAGTAACTGAAGCCAGAGTTTGATTTCAGACTAACTAAAACCATAGTTTGGTTTAAAGAGTAACTAAAGCCAGAGTTTGATTTCAGACTAACTAAAACCATAGTTTGGTTTAAAGAGTAACTAAAGCCAGAGTTTGATTTCAGACTAACTAAAACCATAGTTTGGTTTAAAGAGTAACTAAAGCCAGAGCTTGATTATAGAGTAACTAAAGCCAGAGTTTGATTTTATAGAGTAACTACAGTCAGAGTTTGATTTTACTAGTTACTAAAACCAGAGTTAGATTTATAGAATACCTAAAGCCTGAGTTTGATGTAAAGATTAATTAAAGCCAGAGTTTGATTTAGAGATTAACTTAAGCCAGAGTTTGATGTAAAGAGTAACTAAAGCCAAAGTTTGATTTCAGACTAACTAAAACCATAGTTTGGTTTAAAGAGTAACTAAAGCCAGAGTTTGATTTCAGACTAACTAAAACCATAGTTTGGTTTAAAGAGTAACTGAAGCCAGAGTTTGATTTTAAAGAGTAACTAAAGCCAGAGTTTCCTTTTAAAGAGTAACTAAAGCCAGAGTTTGATTTTAAAGAGTAACTAAAGCCAGAGTTTCCTTTTAAAGAGTAACTAAAGCCAGAATTTGATTTTAAAGAGTAACTAAAGCCAGAATTTGATTTTAAAGAGTAACTAAAGACAGAGTTTGATTTTAAAGAGTAACTAAAGCCAGAGTTTCCTTTTAAAGAGTAACTAAAGCCAGAGTTTGATTTTAAAGAGTAACTAAAGCCAGAGTTTGATTTCCTTTTAAAGAGTAACTAAAGCCAGAGTTTGATTTCAGACTAACTAAAACCATAGTTTGGTTTAAAGAGTAACTAAAGCCAGAGCTTGATTAAAGAGTAACTAAAGCCAGAGTTTGATTTTATAGAGTAACTTAAGTCAGAGTTTGATTAAAGAGTAATTAAAACCATAGTTTGGTTTAAAGAGTAACTAAAGCCAGAGTTTGATTTCAGACTAACTAAAACCATAGTTTGGTTTAAAGAGTAACTGAAGCCAGAGTTTGATTTCAGACTAACTAAAACCATAGTTTGGTTTAAAGAGTAACTAAAGCCAGAGCTTGATTAAAGAGTAACTAAAACCATAGTTTGGTTTAAAGAGTAACTGAAGCCAGAGTTTGATTTTAAAGAGTAACTAAAGCCAGAGTTTGATTTCAGACTAACTAAAACCATAGTTTGGTTTAAAGAGTAACTAAAGCCAGAGTTTGATTTTAAAGAGTAACTAAAGACAGAGTTTGATTTTAAAGAGTAACTAAAGCCAGAGTTTTCTTTTAAAGAGTAACTAAAACCATAGTTTGGTTTAAAGAGTAACTAAAGCCAGAGTTTGATTTTAAAGAGTAACTAAAGCCAGAGTTTGATTTTAAAGAGTAACTAAAGCCAGAGTTTGATTTTAAAGAGTAACTAAAGCCAGAGTTTGATTTTAAAGAGTAGCTAAAGCCAGAATTTGATTTTAAAGAGTAACTAAAGCCAGAGTTTGATTTTAAAGAGTAACTAAAGCCAGAGTTTGATTTTAAAGAGTAACTAAAGCCAGAATTTGATTTTAAAGAGTAACTAAAGCCAGAGTTTGATTTTAAAGAGTAACTAAAGCCAGAGTTTGATTTCAAAGTCGAGGCAGCCGTGACTCATTTCCTCCTTGTATTGATCAATCACAGTTCCTTTCCTGACTGTGATGAAGACATCGTTGTCATTGACCTGTTCTTCTGTCGTGTCTCGTCTCCAGCTGGCTCTGAAATATTCAAAGTAGCGAGTCTTCCAGGTCGCTGTAACGTGGGCCCTTGACATCTGATTGAGTCCTGACCTCAAAAAAGACTTGACATGAAGAACCATAAGACGACTTGGAGGCTTCACACCAACACCTAACCTCTAACCTTTGATTGGACATCTCTGCTTGTGTTAACACATCTCCTCGTCCTGGTCCTCCTACGGCGCTGAGTGAGGGGAGACTGAGGAGGACGGAGGAGGCTGTACGATCTGAGCTGAGTGATGTTCTAATGTTCTTTAAAGCTCATCTGTTCCTCTCAGTGTTTAACTGACCTCAGATCAGTGAGAACCTCTGATTTATTAATGTTCCACTGTTCTCTATGGTTCTATGTTCCTCTCAGTGTTTAACTGACCTCAGATCAGTGAGAACCTCTGATTTATTAATGTTCCACTCTACTCTATGGTTCTATGTTCCTCTCAGTGTTTAACTGACCTCAGATCAGTGAGAACCTCTGATTTATTAATGTTCCACTCTACTCTATGGTTCTATGTTCCTCTCAGTGTTTAACTGACCTCAGATCAGTGAGATCCTCTGATTTATTAATGTTCCACTCTACTCTATGGTTCTATGTTCCTCTCAGTGTTTAACTGACCTCAGATCAGTGAGATCCTCTGATTTATTAATGTTCCACTGTTCTCTATGGTTCTATGTTCCTCTCAGTGTTTAACTGACCTCAGATCAGTGAGAACCTCTGATTTATTAATGTTCCACTGTTCTCTATGGTTCTATGTTCCTCTCAGTGTTTAACTGACCTCAGATCAGTGAGAACCTCTGATTTATTAATGTTCCACTCTACTCTATGGTTCTATGTTCCTCTCAGTGTTTAACTGACCTCAGATCAGTGAGAACCTCTGATTTATTAATGTTCCACTCTACTCTATGGTTCTATGTTCCTCTCAGTGTTTAACTGACCTCAGATCAGTGAGATCCTCTGATTTATTAATGTTCCACTGTTCTCTATGGTTCTATGTTCCTCTCAGTGTTTAACTGACCTCAGATCAGTGAGAACCTCTGATTATTAATGTTCCACTGTTCTCTATGGTTCTATGTTCCTCTCAGAGTTTTACTGACCTCAGATCAGTGAGAACCTCTGATTTATTAATGTTCCACTGTTCTCTATGGTTTTATGTTCCTCTCAGAGTTTTACTGACCTCAGATCAGTGAGAACCTCTGATTTATTAATGTTCCACTGTTCTCTATGGTTTTATGTTCCTCTCAGTGTTTAACTGACCTCAGATCAGTGAGAACCTCTGATTTATTAATGTTCCACTCTACTCTATGGTTCTATGTTCCTCTCAGAGTTTAACTGACCTCAGATCAGTGAGAACCTCTGATTTATTAATGTTCCACTCTACTCTATGGTTCTATGTTCCTCTCAGTGTTTAACTGACCTCAGATCAGTGAGAACCTCTGATTTATTAATGTTCCACTCTACTCTATGGTTCTATGTTCCTCTCAGTGTTTAACTGACCTCAGATCAGTGAGATCCTCTGATTTATTAATGTTCCACTGTTCTCTATGGTTCTATGTTCCTCTCAGTGTTTAACTGACCTCAGATCAGTGAGATCTTCTCATTTATGTTTTTGTGTTCAGTGTTGTCTACTAAATGTTTGTGGTCATGTGACCTGTCCATGTGGGCGTGTCCGGAGTCATGGCGCTGGTTATTTTGAGCTGATCATCCCACCCTAAAATCCTTGATGCCGATAGGCTGTTGAAATGCTGTTTGACTTCCATAGTTCAGTCAATATGGTTTGTAAAGTTGTCATTCATCACTTACATAAATGTTAGTGATGAATTTAGAATGAATATCCTCTGATCATAGACAGAGATGATCAATAAACAATATTGATCCCAGTCTACGGTCAGAGACGTGTGGACACGCCCTGCACCGTCCTTCATGTTCTTGTCTCTGTCTGTCGTCTTCGTCCATCCAGATCACCTCAGAGTGTTTCCTAGGAGATGATCGCTGTCTTCATGTCTGTGTGAGAGAATCCAACTAACCTCTAGTCCCCTATCTCTAAAGGGTCTAGAGAGGTCTAGTCCTCTATCTCTAACAGGTCTAGAGAGGTTTAGTCCTCTATCTCTAACAGGTCCAGAGAGGTTCAGTCCCCTATCTCTAACAGGTCTAGAGAGGTTTAGTCCCGTATCTCTAACAGGTCCAGAGAGGTTCAGTCCCCTATCTCTAACAGGGCCAGAGAGGTTCAGTCCCCTATCTCTAACAGGGCCAGAGAGGTTCAGTCCTCTGTCTCTAACAGGGCCAGAGAGGTTCAGTCCTCTATCTCTAACAGATCCAGAGAGGTTCAGTCCCCTATCTCTAACAGGTCTAGAGAGGTTTAGTCCCGTATCTCTAACAGGTCCAGAGAGGTTCAGTCCCCTATCTCTAACAGGGCCAGAGAGGTTCAGTCCTCTATCTCTAACAGATCCAGAGAGGTTCAGTCCCCTATCTCTAACAGGGCCAGAGAGGTTCAGTCCCCTATCTCTAACAGGTCCAGAGAGGTTCAGTCCCCTATCTCTAACAGGTCCAGAGAGGTTCAGTCCTCTATCTCTAACAGATCCAGAGAGGTTCAGTCCCCTATCTCTAACAGGTCCAGAGAGGTTCAGTCCTCTATCTCTAACAGGTCCAGAGAGGTTCAGTCCCCTATCTCTAACAGGTCCAGAGAGGTTCAGTCCCCTATCTCTAACAGGTCCAGAGAGGTTCAGTCCCCTATCTCTAACAGGTCCAGAGAGGTTCAGTCCCCTATCTCTAACAGGTCCAGAGAGGTTCAGTCCCCTATCTCTAACAGGTCCAGAGAGGTTCAGTCCTCTATCTCTAACAGATCCAGAGAGGTTCAGTCCCCTATCTCTAACAGGTCCAGAGAGGTTCAGTCCCCTATCTCTAACAGGGCCAGAGAGGTTCAGTCCTCTATCTCTAACAGATCCAGAGAGGTTCAGTCCTCTATCTCTAACAGGTCCAGAGAGGTTCAGTCCCCTATCTCTAACAGGGCCAGAGAGGTTCAGTCCTCTATCTCTAACAGATCCAGAGAGGTTCAGTCCTCTATCTCTAACAGGGCCAGAGAGGTTCAGTCCCCTATCTCTAACAGGGCCAGAGAGGTTCAGTCCCCTATCTCTAACAGGTCCAGAGAGGTTCAGTCCCCTATCTCTAACAGGTCCAGAGAGGTTCAGTCCTCTATCTCTAACAGGGCCAGAGAGGTTCAGTCCTCTATCTCTAACAGGGCCAGAGAGGTTCAGTCCCCTATCTCTAACAGGGCCAGAGAGGTTCAGTCCCCTATCTCTAACAGGTCCAGAGAGGTTCAGTCCCCTATCTCTAACAGGTCCAGAGAGGTTCAGTCCTCTATCTCTAACAGATCCAGAGAGGTTCAGTCCCCTATCTCTAACAGGTCCAGAGAGGTTCAGTCCTCTATCTCTAACAGGGCCAGAGAGGTTCAGTCCTCTATCTCTAACAGGTCCAGAGAGGTTCAGTCCCCTATCTCTAACAGGTCCAGTCTCAGTCCTCCCTGGTTAACATTTCTCTGTTAGTCCTCATGGAGGGTTTGGGTTCTGTCTATCATCAGAGTTTAAATAAAGATCTTTGGAGCAGATTTAACAGCAGATTAAAACACGAGACTCTAATAAAGTATTGATTATTGATCAGAGGTTTTTTCTTTCTACTTTCAGACTCTGAGTCATAAATTTGTGTCCTGTGATAGAACTTGCAGATGATGAGAATTAATGTTATTCTCTTTTATTTTGAACGGTTCATGATGTATCCTGTTTTTATTTTTGATTTTTGTTGTCTTTAAAAATGAAATAAAGAACTAATAAAGGATTAAAGATGTCTGACTGTTGCTTTTTTGCTCTGATCTACAGTATGAAACTGAAACCAGACTGATCTCTGGCTTTGTTTGTTGGTACCTTTGTTTTCTTTCTCTTTTCTTTTTGTCAAATTATTTCTTTGGATTTTATTTGCTGACTTTTGTTTGTTTCTTTTTTTGGTTTGTTTTTATTGAGGCTTTCGTTTCTCTCATTGTCTGTCTTTTGTTTGTCATGTTGTTTTTCATCATGTTTGTGAATTTTTGCGTTGACTGGTTGTTTTTTTCTGTCTTGTATATTTTTCTGACATATATGAATATGAATTTTGCTGTAGACTGACAACATTTGGGTTTGACAAAAAAAGATGAATATGAGACAACAGATTAACATTTCAGCTTTTTATTTCAAGGTGTTTACATCTGGAGCTGAAAACCTACTTAGGAGATAGCTTTATTTGTAACGGAAGACCACAATTAGAGGTGAGCAAAAGTACTGGAACAGAAAGAATTAAACGGGTTTTCTTATCCTGCAATTTTTTGAGTGAAGGGTTCAGTCAGGGCTGTATATATTTTACTCTGTAGTTTTTAGAGTGTAGGGTCTAGTCAGGGCCGTACAAATTTTACTCTGTAGTTTATAGAGTGAAGGGTTCAGTCAGGGATGTTAATATTTTGTCTTGTAGTTTTTAGAATGTATGGTCTAGTCAGGGCTGTATAAATTTTACTCTGTAGTTTTTAGAGTGTGGGGTCTAGTCAGGGCTGTATATATTTTACTCTGTAGTTTTTAGAGTGTGGGGTCTAGTCAGGGCTGTATAAATTTTACTCTGTAGTTTTTAGAGTGTAGGGTCTAGTCAGGGCTGTATAAATTTTACTCTGTAGTTTTTAGCGTGTAGGGTCTAGTCAGGGCTGTATAAATTTTACTCTGTAGTTTTTAGAGTGTGGGGTCTAGTCAGGGCTGTATAAATTTTACTCTGTAGTTTTTAGAGTGTAAGGTCTAGTCAGGGCTGTATATATTTTACTCTGTAGTTTTTAGAGTGTAGGGTCTAGTCAGGGCTGTATAAATTTTACTCTGTAGTTTTTAGAGTGTAAGGTCTAGTCAGGGCTGTATATATTTTACTCTGTAGTTTTTAGAGTGTGGGGTCTAGTCAGGGCTGTATATATTTTACTCTGTAGTTTTTTGAGTGTGGGGTCTAGTCAGGGCTATATATATTTTACTCTGTAGTTTTTAGAGTGTGAGGTCTAGTCAGGGCTGTATATATTTTACTCTGTAGTTTTTAGAGTGTGGGGTCTAGTCAGGGCTGTATATATTTTACTCTGTAGTTTTTAGAGTGTAGGGTCTAGTCAGGGCTGTATTAATTTTACGGTGTAGTTTTTTGAGTGTAAGGTCTAGTCAGGGCTGTATATATTTTACTCTGTAGTTTTTAGAGTGTAGGGTCTAGTCAGGGCTGTATAAATTTTACTCTGTAGTTTTTAGAGTGTAAGGTCTAGTCAGGGCTGTATATATTTTACTCTGTAGTTTTTAGAGTGTAGGGTCTAGTCAGGGCTGTATAAATTTTACTCTGTAGTTTTTAGAGTGTAAGGTCTAGTCAGGGCTGTATATATTTTACTCTGTAGTTTTTAGAGTGTAGGGTCTAGTCAGGGCTGTATATATTTTACTCTGTAGTTTTTAGAGTGTGGGGTCTAGTCAGGGCTATATATATTTTACTCTGTAGTTTTTAGAGTGTGAGGTCTAGTCAGGGCTGTATATATTTTACTCTGTAGTTTTTAGAGTGTGGGGTCTAGTCAGGGCTGTATATATTTTACTCTGTAGTTTTTAGAGTGTGGGGTCTAGTCAGGGCTGTATATATTTTACTCTGTAGTTTTTAGAGTGTAGGGTCTAGTCAGGGCTGTATATATTTTACTCTGTAGTTTTTAGAGTGTGGGGTCTAGTCAGGGCTGTATATATTTTACTCTGTAGTTTTTAGAGTGTTGGGTCTAGTCAGGGCTGTATATATTTTACTCTGTAGTTTTTAGTGTGGATGGTCTAGTCAGGGCTGTATATATTTTACTCTGTAGTTTTTAGAGTGTAGGTCTAGTCAGGGCTGTATATTTTACTCTGTAGTTTTTAGAGTGTGGGTCTAGTCAGGGCTGTATATATTTTACTCTGTATTTTTTAGAGTGTGTGGTCTAGTCAGGGCTGTATATATTTTACTCTGTAGTTTTTAGAGTGTTGGGTCTAGTCAGGGCTGTATATATTTTACTCTGTAGTTTTTAGAGTGTGGGGTCTAGTCAGGGCTGTATATATTTTACTCTGTAGTTTTTAGAGTGTGAGGTCTAGTCAGGGCTGTATATATTTTACTCTGTAGTTTTTAGAGTGTGGGGTCTAGTCAGGGCTGTATATATTTTACTCTGTAGTTTTTAGAGTGTAGGGTCTAGTCAGGGCTGTATATATTTTACTCTGTAGTTTTTAGAGTGTGGGGTCTAGTCAGGGCTGTATATATTTTACTCTGTAGTTTTTAGAGTGTGGGGTCTAGTCAGGGCTGTATATATTTTACTCTGTAGTTTTTAGAGTGTGGGGTCTAGTCAGGGCTGTATATATTTTACTCTGTAGTTTTTAGAGTGTGGGGTCCGGTCAGGGCTGTGGCCTAGTTAATATTATAACAAAGGGACAGACAGACAGCTGTTAATCTGATAATCCATGTAGATGAAGCTGCTGTGCTCCGTGGTAAAGGGGCCAGACTCCTCTGTCCTGTAAACAAAGCCCAAATTTGCCTGATGGTCCTTGAGGAGACGGGCAGATGTGAGGGAGGAAGTCAGACGGCAGGTGGGACACGATGAGTTACATCTCTGAAACCATCTAGCCTGCTCTGACCCCCAATCAGCAAACAACAGTTAGAGGAAGGGTCAGAGAAAGTGTTGGTGGTAAGAAACAGGGAGGGGAAGAGAGAGGGGACGGTCCAGGTGAAAGGCCGGGGGAACTGTTAGGTGTTAGGGGAATAGCAGGTTAAACCTCCTTCCTGTACTTGTCATGACTCTTTAGCCGAGTGTGTTGGATTGGTGTGAGTCCTCTAACTCACCCAGGAATGGTGCTTTTTTTAGCCTCAGTTTGGAATGAAGAAGGTGGGCTTTGGTATAGTACGTTTTTTTATGTCCATGCAGTAGCACAGGTAGGCAGTGCTCTCATGAGGAATGACTGTTGTGAACAGATAACCACAAAATAAAGGGGAAATCCAGGATTGGTCAAGGTTGGTACAAACGAGATTCATCTCACTGTTTTCTGTTCTTAGGAACTCCTGTACAGATGTGATTGTCAGCGTTACTGACATGTTTATTTTTTTCTGTATCATTTTGAATCATTCAGGTCTAGCAACGCTCCTTTTCTCTGCCTCCTACTATCTGAGTCTGATCCATTATTAGAGTTTATTAGAGGTAGACCTGTCCTCATGGTCTACAGACTATCTGAGTCTGATCCATTATTAGAGTTTATTAGAGGTAGACCTGTCCTCATGGTCTACAGACTACTATCTGAGTCTGATCCATTATTAGAGGTAGACCTGTCCTCATGGTCTACAGACTACTATCTGAGTCTGATCCATTATTAGAGGTAGACCTGTCCTCATGGTCTACAGCCTATCTGAGTGTGTGAGTGTTTCTGAATGTAAATGCTTCTAATCATCCATCTGCCTGCTTGTTATAAATATAAATTTATTAACAATGACGACCTGCTTTTATTTACATTCCTAAGATTTTTTGTACCCGAGTATATTTCACAGTTTACTGGTCAAACAGAATAAAGTACAGTTTTCCTCATTGTTGATAAACTAGAGCCACGGTCTCTTCAGCTGTCTCCATGGAAACACCTTTTCTTTCTTATGAATCTGTCCTTTTTATCCAATCACCTTTTAGGGATTTTAACCCAATGAAGAAAATCAGTCGGTAGTAACAGAGACAGAAAACGTCCCCTAGTATGTGAACAAGTCCACACCTGTTAAAATCAAGATCTAAATCAACGGAAACCAATAATCCAGTCCAGACCCATGACCCTAGACTCCAGGTTGTCCTCTATTATCTCATGTTCTTAGAGGAAGTTCTGACTGAAACATCAGCGACCATTTTACCCTAAGAACTGTTGGATAAAGCAGAGATGGGAGTAATCAGCCTCGCCCTGTCCATCCGATGGGCTGGTCCTGATCAGCCATCAAGTCCTTTCTGCATCCTCGGCATGTCTGTCTTATGGCCTTGTTCTATCCATTCGGTAGCTGATTGTGTCCATCATCCAGCCTCATGGTGATGTGTCCGTCCAATGGGCTTGCTGTGCACATCCTCTGGCCTTGTGTCTGTCCTCTCCCCTTGTTGTGTCGGTCCTCTGGCCTTCCTGTGTACATCCTCTGGTCTTGCTAAGTCAGCCCTCTTCTCCTTGTTGTGTTGGTCCTCTGGCCTTCCTGTGTACATCCTCTGGTCTTGCTAAGTCAGCCCTCTTCTCCTTGTTGTGTCGGTCCTCTGGCCTTGTGGTGTTTTTCCACTGGCCTTGTTGCGTCCGCCTTCTGGCTTTGTCTTGTTCATCTTGCAGCCTCGTTTATTATTTCCTTCACACGTAGGCTGAGTCGCCAGACTGAGTGCGTGCAAAGCTGGGCATGCTCATTCTCGGCAGGTCTTTGTTCCGGATCTCATAGATGGACTTCCTGCGGGCCTGTACACCCCTCACAGCGGTCTTGATCTTCCTCCAGCCCAGGTGGTTGAGCTCAGCCAGGTTGAGGACCACACAGATCCCGCTGACGGCAAACATAAAGACCAGGAAGACGGTCTTCTCCGTTGGTCGGGACACGTAACACTCCACATCTTTGATGCATGGGTATCGATCGCACTCGTACACTGGAGGCACTCTAAACCCGTAAAGAAAGTACTGACCCACGAGGAAACCAATTTCCAGGGCATTCCTGAACACCACCTGGATAATGTAGAACCGGGAGATACCCTCCTGCCGTCTCATTTTCGACTTGGCAGTCCTCGGAGGGGGGTTGGGGATGTCCTTGACTTCCAGGCAGTCGGGCTCCGCCTCCTTGTTGGAGTTCTCAGTGTTCTGCAGGACTCCATTCACGATGGTGTTGTTGACCTTCTTGCTGTTGTCCCTCTTGGTGTCGTGGTCTCGGTCCAGGGACAGGTAGGCGGTGGAGTAGCGGAGCTCCCTCTGCTTGGCCGACTGGTGGACAGAGTAGGTGATGAAGCAGAGGCTGGGGCAGCACACCATGATGATCTGGAACACCCAGTATCTGATGTGTGAGATAGGGAAGGCCTGGTCGTAGCACGCCTGGTTACAGCCAGGCTGGAGCGTG
This sequence comes from Cheilinus undulatus, assembly GCF_018320785.1. Lineage (NCBI taxonomy): Eukaryota > Metazoa > Chordata > Actinopteri > Labriformes > Labridae > Cheilinus > Cheilinus undulatus. The sequence goes on from NC_054878.1 coordinate 3,461,334, forward strand.
TTACAAACAAACATGAACTGTTCATCATTGTACACTGTCTCCCCGACGATGGCCACGATCAGGATCCTGAGAATCACCACCACCGTCAGCAGGATCCTGAGGGACAAGCAAATATAAAAGCCGTGTGAAGATGAGCTACCAGAATGACTGATTCAGAAAAATTCAATCACCAATCAAAAAGAGACTAAATCAGATCATTTTGAACTCTATTGATGATTGATAACTCTGTCAGATGATTGATAACTCTGTCAGATGATGACTTTTTCAGTTTTGTGACTTTGTGACTCTTCCTTTTGTGTAGTTGTAGGCACTTGCATCGTGTCTTTTTGTACTGTCAGGGTTTTCTGTGTTAGTGTAGGGTTAGAGTTCATTGTATTAGTGTAGGGTTAGGGTTAGGTTTTGACATAGTTGTTATGCTGTTGTTACTCTTCTTGTAGCCTGTTTGTATTGTGGTGTTTAGGATCATCTGCCTCCTCCTCCTGGTTCTGCCCATCCACCTGTCTCTCTGTACCTCTCTACACCCCTGGTACCTGTCTCTGTCTTACCTGCCAATCATGGTGGAGTGCTGTTGGACAGCTGCCTCCAGCAGACGCTCCAGGATGGTCCACTCCCCCATGGCTGATCTTACAGAGCGCACTCACTTCACACGGAGGAAAAAAAAAAAAAAAAGAGAAAAAAGAGATTGGGACAACACAAGGAAATATCCAGAAGAACAGCTGAAAAAACACCCAAATATCCCAAAGAAAGCTACAAATATCTATAAGAATCCAGCTGAAAATATCCTGATTCAGTGGGGAGCACGCCTGCACATGGAGAGTGATCTGCTCCGTCCAGGAATGTGTGAGGGCGGCTCAGAGTAAATCCTCTTTAAGTAGACTCTCTGAGTCACATACACGTGGAGGACGGGGGAGGAGCCACACAGAGACACGTCACCCATTCATCGACTAGATTCATTCACTGAAATAGACTCCTTCATCATCCATCCATCCATCCATCATCCATCCATCATCCATCCATCCACCAATCCTTCATCCATCCATCCATCCATCCATCCATCCATCCATCCATCCATCATCCATCCATCATTCATCCATCCATCATCCTTCATCCATTCTTCATCCATCCATCATTCATCATCCATCCATCCATCCATCCATCCATCCATCCATCAATCATCCTTCATCCATTCTTCATCCATCCATCATTCATCATCCATCCATTCATCCATCCATCCATCCATCCATCCATCCATCCATCATCTATCTATTCATTCATCCATCCATCCATCCATCCATCCATCCATCATCCTTCATCCATTCTTCATCCATCCATCATTCATCATCCATCCATCCATCCATCCATCCATCCATCCATCATCCATCATCCATTCTTCATCCATCCATCATTCATCATCCATCCATCCATCCATCAAAGCGCAGACAAGTTTCATATGAAAAAACAGAGTTAGGCTCAGCCAGTGGAGTCGCCCCCTGCTGGATATGAGACAGAATGACACAGAGTGTTCTCCTCCTCAATCCCTGGTCACTGAGAGTCTGTTTATAGCAGGATAATCCCTTCAAGTCTGTCTCTGCATCCACATATAGAAGAGCTTAGAGAACACAGAGTACCAACACTGACTCAGGCTTCATTCATGCCAACAGAATCACAGTAGGCTGTTTACTCTCACATGATCCAGAACGTCCATGATGGGGTCATGAATAGGGGACAGCTAAAAGGAATGACTGGTAACAGTGGATGGACAATTAAATGCAATATCCTGAGAGCTGGACATGATTTTGTCTGTATTTTCATCCCTAATGTCCTTCTCTGCCACTGATTGGTTAATACTTGTTGCATTTGTAAGTTGGATGATTTTTCAGCTAAAAATCAGAGCCAGTCAGAGGCACAGTAAGGTGGGTCTTTCTTTACCTGGTTAAAATCAGCAGTTTTAAAAAGCTCAAAATAGTACAATTAGGTCTACATGGAAAAAACTATCAGTAATAATGATAGAGTTTGTACTGGCACCCCATTCCCCTCACCCACGGTGGTTGTGGGGGGAATTCTCATTTTTATACACAAAAGATGGCAACCCGATTTACAGCTCAAAACAGGCCTGTAAACTGCAGGTCCCATCAGAACATCCCTACACTTTACAAAACACACAGCATATGCTGAGATACCAAGCAATGATGACACATTCGGGAATCAGCCTGTCCTTCAAAAAGGCTCTTGAACGTGAGCCACTGAAGCAAGCTCCAGGTTAAGTTCCTGCTCCGTTTTCTCAATCCGTTCTCATTTTTAAATCCACATTTAACTCCTTTTTTTAAAGAACTATTTGTATTAAAGACTGAACAGTGATGACCATCCAGGACAGTGATGACCATCAAAGACAGTGATGACCATCCAGGACAGTGACAACCATCAAAGACAGTGATGACCATCCAGAGCAGTGATGACCATCCAGGACAGTGACGACCATCCAGGACAGTGATGACCATCAAAGACAGTGATGACCATCCAGGACAGTGATGACCATCAAAGACAGTGATGACCATCCAGGACAGTGATGACCATCCAAGACAGTGACGACCATCCAGGACAGTGATGACCATCCAGGACAGTGATGACCATCAAAGACAGTGACGACCATCAAACACAGTGATGACCATCCAGAGCAGTGACGACCATCCAGGACAGTGACAACCATCCAGGACAGTGACGACCATCCAGGACAGTGATGACCATCAAAGACAGTGGTGACCATCCAGGTGGGGATGACCATCCAGGACAGTGACAACCATCAAGGACAGTGACGACCATCCAGGATAGTGATGACCATCAAAGACAGTGGTGACCATCATGGTGGGGATGACCATCCAGGACAGTGACGACCATCCAGAACACTGATGACCATCCAGAACAGTGACGACCATTCAGGACAGTGACGACCATCCAGAACCGTGACGACCATTCAGGACAGTGAAGACCATCCAGGCCAATGATGACCATCCCGGCGGGGACAACCATCCAGAACAGTGAGACCATCCAGGACAGTGATGACCATCCAGAACAGTGATGACCATCCAGAACAGTCGCGACCATCAAAGACTGTGGTGACCGTCCAGGTGGGGATGACCATCCAGGACAGTGACGACCATCAAGGACAGTGACAACCATCCAGGACAGTGACGACCATCCAGGACAGTGGTGACCATCCAGGACAGTCGCGACCATCAAGGACAGTGACATTCTTCTAGGACAGTGACATTTTTCCGGGATAGTGACATTCTTCCAGGACAGTGACCTTCTTCCAGGACTGTGACATTCGTCCAGGACAGTGACATTCTTCTGGGACAGTGACGACCATCCGGGCCAATGATGACCATCCAGGCGGGGACGACCATCCAGAACAGTGACGACCATCCTGGACAGTGATGACCATCCAGAACAGTGACGACCATCCAGGACAGTGATGACCATCAAAGACAGTGGTGACCGTCCAGGTGGGGATGACCATCCAGGACAGTGACGACCATCCAGGACAGTGACGACCATCCAGGACAGTGATGACCATCCAGGACAGTGACAACCATCCAGAATAGTCGCGACCATCCAGGACAGTGACATTCTTCTAGGACAGTGACATTCTTCCGGGATAGTGACATTCTTCCAGGACTGTGACATTTGTCCAGGACAGTGACATTCTTCCGGGACAGTGACGACCATCCGGGACAGTGACATTCTTCCAGGACAGTGACATTCGTCCAGGACAGTGACATTCTTCCGGGACAGTGACATTCTTCCAGGACAGTGACATTCTTCCAGGACAGTGACATTCGTCCAGGACAGTGACATTCTTCCGGGACAGTGACATTCTTCCAGGACAGTGACATTCGTCCAGGACAGTGACTTTCTTCCGGGACAGTGACGACCATCCGGGACAGTGACATTCTTCCAGGACAGTGACATTCGTCCAGGACAGTGACATTCTTCCGGGACAGTGACATTCTTCCAGGACAGTGACATTCTTCCAGGATAGTGACATTCGTCCAGGACAGTGACATTCTTCCGGGACAGTGACATTCTTCCAGGATAGTGACATTCGTCCAGGACAGTGACATTCTTCCGGGACAGTGACATTCTTCCAGGACAGTGACATTCTTCTGGGACAGTGACGACCATCCGGGCCAATGATGACCATCCAGGCGGGGACGACCATCCAGAACAGTGACGACCATCCTGGACAGTGATGACCATCCAGAACAGTGACGACCATCAAGGACTGTGACGACCATCCAGGACAGTGACGACCATCCAGAACACTGATGACCATCCAGAACAGTGACGACCATTCAGGACAGTGACGACCATCCAGAACCGTGAGGACCATTCAGGACAGTGAAGACCATCCAGGCCAATGATGACCATCCCCGGGGGACAGTGACATTCAAAACAGTGAGACCATCCAGGACAGTGATGACCATCCAGAACAGTGATGACCATCCAGAACAGTCGCGACCATCAAAGACAGTGGTGACCGTCCAGGTGGGGATGACCATCCAGGACAGTGACGACCATCAAGGACAGTGACAACCATCCAGGACAGTGACGACCATCCAGGACAGTGACGACCATCCAGGACAGTGGTGACCATCCAGGACAGTGATGACCATTCAGAACAGTGAGGACCATCCAGGACAGTGGCAACCATCCAGAACAGTCGCGACCATCCAGGACAGTGACATTCTTCTAGGACAGTGACATTTTTCCGGGATAGTGACATTCTTCCAGGACAGTGACCTTCTTCCAGGACTGTGACATTTGTCCAGGACAGTGACATTCTTCTGGGACAGTGACGACCATCCGGGCCAATGATGACCATCCAGGCGGGGACGACCATCCAGAACAGTGACGACCATCCTGGACAGTGATGACCATCCAGAACAGTGACGACCATCCAGGACAGTGACGACCATCAAAGACAGTGGTGACCGTCCAGGTGGGGATGACCATCCAGGACAGTGACGACCATCCAGGACAGTGATGACCATCCAGGACAGTGATGACCATCCAGGACAGTGATGACCATTCAGAACAGTGAGGACCATCCAGGACAGTGGTGACCATCCAGGACAGTGATGACCATCCAGGACAGTGATGACCATCCAGGACAGTGACAACCATCCAGAACAGTCGCGACCATCCAGGACAGTGACATTCTTCTAGGACAGTGACATTCTTCCGGGATAGTGACATTCTTCCAGGACTGTGACATTTGTCCAGGACAGTGACATTCTTCCGGGACAGTGACGACCATCCGGGACAGTGACATTCTTCCAGGACAGTGACATTCGTCCAGGACAGTGACATTCTTCCGGGACAGTGACATTCTTCCAGGACAGTGACATTCTTCCAGGATAGTGACATTCGTCCAGGTCAGTGACATTCTTCCGGGACAGTGACATTCTTCCAGGACAGTGACATTCGTCCAGGACAGTGACATTCTTCCGGGACAGTGACGACCATCCGGGACAGTGACATTCTTCCAGGACAGTGACATTCGTCCAGGACAGTGACATTCATCCGGGGCAGTGACATTCTTCCAGGACAGTGACATTCGTCCAGGACAGTGACTTTCTTCCGGGACAGTGACGACCATCAAAGACAGTGATGACCATCCAGAGCAGTGATGACCATCCAGGACAGTGACGACCATCCAGGACAGTGATGACCATCAAAGACAGTGATGACCATCCAGGACAGTGATGACCATCAAAGACAGTGATGACCATCCAGGACAGTGATGACCATCAAAGACAGTGACGACCATCCAGGACAGTGATGACCATCCAGGACAGTGATGACCATCAAAGACAGTGACGACCATCAAACACAGTGATGACCATCCAGAGCAGTGACGACCATCCAGGACAGTGACAACCATCCAGGACAGTGACGACCATCCAGGACAGTGATGACCATCAAAGACAGTGGTGACCATCCAGGTGGGGATGACCATCCAGGACAGTGACAACCATCAAGGACAGTGACGACCATCCAGGATAGTGATGACCATCAAAGACAGTGGTGACCATCAAGGTGGGGATGACCATCCAGGACAGTGACGACCATCAAGGACTGTGACGACCATCCAGGACAGTGACGACCATCCAGAACACTGATGACCATCCAGAACAGTGACGACCATTCAGGACAGTGACGACCATCCAGAACCGTGACGACCATTCAGGACAGTGAAGACCATCCAGGCCAATGATGACCATCCCGGCGGGGACGACCATCCAGAACAGTGAGACCATCCAGGACAGTGATGACCATCCAGAACAGTGATGACCATCCAGAACAGTCGCGACCATCAAAGACAGTGGTGACCGTCCAGGTGGGGATGACCATCCAGGACAGTGACGACCATCAAGGACAGTGACAACCATCCAGGACAGTGACGACCATCCAGGACAGTGGTGACCATCCAGGACAGTCGCGACCATCCAGGACAGTGACATTCTTCTAGGACAGTGACATTTTTCCGGGATAGTGACATTCTTCCAGGACAGTGACCTTCTTCCAGGACTGTGACATTCGTCCAGGACAGTGACATTCTTCTGGGACAGTGACGACCATCCGGGCCAATGATGACCATCCAGGCGGGGACGACCATCCAGAACAGTGACGACCATCCTGGACAGTGATGACCATCCAGAACAGTGACGACCATCCAGGACAGTGATGACCATCAAAGACAGTGGTGACCGTCCAGGTGGGGATGACCATCCAGGACAGTGATGACCATCCAGGACAGTGACGACCATCCAGGACAGTGATGACCATCCAGGACAGTGACAACCATCCAGAATAGTCGCGACCATCCAGGACAGTGACATTCTTCTAGGACAGTGACATTCTTCCGGGATAGTGACATTCTTCCAGGACTGTGACATTTGTCCAGGACAGTGACATTCTTCCGGGACAGTGACGACCATCCGGGACAGTGACATTCTTCCAGGACAGTGACATTCGTCCAGGACAGTGACATTCTTCCGGGACAGTGACATTCTTCCAGGACAGTGACATTCTTCCAGGACAGTGACATTCGTCCAGGACAGTGACATTCTTCCGGGACAGTGACATTCTTCCAGGACAGTGACATTCGTCCAGGACAGTGACTTTCTTCCGGGACAGTGACGACCATCCGGGACAGTGACATTCTTCCAGGACAGTGACATTCGTCCAGGACAGTGACATTCTTCCGGGACAGTGACATTCTTCCAGGACAGTGACATTCTTCCAGGATAGTGACATTCGTCCAGGACAGTGACATTCTTCCGGGACAGTGACATTCTTCCAGGATAGTGACATTCGTCCAGGACAGTGACATTCTTCCGGGACAGTGACATTCTTCCAGGACAGTGACATTCTTCTGGGACAGTGACGACCATCCGGGCCAATGATGACCATCCAGGCGGGGACGACCATCCAGAACAGTGACGACCATCCTGGACAGTGATGACCATCCAGAACAGTGACGACCATCAAGGACTGTGACGACCATCCAGGACAGTGACGACCATCCAGAACACTGATGACCATCCAGAACAGTGACGACCATTCAGGACAGTGACGACCATCCAGAACCGTGAGGACCATTCAGGACAGTGAAGACCATCCAGGCCAATGATGACCATCCCGGCGGGGACAGTGACATTCAAAACAGTGAGACCATCCAGGACAGTGATGACCATCCAGAACAGTGATGACCATCCAGAACAGTCGCGACCATCAAAGACAGTGGTGACCGTCCAGGTGGGGATGACCATCCAGGACAGTGACGACCATCAAGGACAGTGACAACCATCCAGGACAGTGACGACCATCCAGGACAGTGACGACCATCCAGGACAGTGGTGACCATCCAGGACAGTGATGACCATTCAGAACAGTGAGGACCATCCAGGACAGTGGCAACCATCCAGAACAGTCGCGACCATCCAGGACAGTGACATTCTTCTAGGACAGTGACATTTTTCCGGGATAGTGACATTCTTCCAGGACAGTGACCTTCTTCCAGGACTGTGACATTTGTCCAGGACAGTGACATTCTTCTGGGACAGTGACGACCATCCGGGCCAATGATGACCATCCAGGCGGGGACGACCATCCAGAACAGTGACGACCATCCTGGACAGTGATGACCATCCAGAACAGTGACGACCATCCAGGACAGTGACGACCATCAATGACAGTGGTGACCGTCCAGGTGGGGATGACCATCCAGGACAGTGACGACCATCCAGGACAGTGATGACCATCCAGGACAGTGATGACCATCCAGGACAGTGATGACCATTCAGAACAGTGAGGACCATCCAGGACAGTGGTGACCATCCAGGACAGTGACGACCATCCAGGACAGTGATGACCATCCAGGACAGTGACAACCATCCAGAATAGTCGCGACCATCCAGGACAGTGACATTCTTCTAGGACAGTGACATTCTTCCGGGATAGTGACATTCTTCCAGGACTGTGACATTTGTCCAGGACAGTGACATTCTTCCGGGACAGTGACGACCATCCGGGACAGTGACATTCTTCCAGGACAGTGACATTCGTCCAGGACAGTGACATTCTTCCGGGACAGTGACATTCTTCCAGGACAGTGACATTCTTCCAGGATAGTGACCTTTGTCCAGGACAGTGACATTCTTCCGGGACAGTGACATTCTTCCAGGACAGTGACATTCGTCCAGGACAGTGACATTCTTCCGGGACAGTGACGACCATCCGGGACAGTGACATTCTTCCAGGACAGTGACATTCGTCCAGGACAGTGACATTCATCCGGGACAGTGACATTCTTCCAGGACAGTGACATTCTTCCAGGATAGTGACATTCGTCCAGGACAGTGACATTCTTCCGGGACAGTGACATTCTTCCAGGATAGTGACATTCGTCCAGGACAGTGACATTCTTCCGGGACAGTGACATTCTTCCAGGACAGTGACATTCTTCCGGGACAGTGACATTCTTCTGGGACAGTGACATTCTTCCAGGACAGTGACATTCTTTCGGGACAGTGACATTCTCCAGAACAGTGGCGACCATCCTGGACAGTGATGACCATCCAGAACAGTGACGACCATCAAGGACTGGCGACCATCCAGGACAGTGACGACCATCCAGAACACTGATGACCATCCAGAACAGTGACGACCATTCAGGACAGTGACGACCATCCAGAACCGTGAGGACCATTCAGGACAGTGAAGACCATCCAGGCCAATGATGACCATCCCGGCGGGGACAGTGACATTCAAAACAGTGAGACCATCCAGGACAGTGATGACCATCCAGAACAGTGCTGACCATCCAGAACAGTCGCGACCATCACAGACAGTGGTGACCGTCCCGGTGGGGGTGTCCATCCAGGACAGTGGCGACCATCAAGGACAGTGACAACCATCCAGGACAGTGACGACCATCCAGGACAGTGACGACCATCCAGGACAGTGGTGACCATCCAGGACAGTGATGACCATTCAGAACAGTGAGGACCATCCAGGACAGTGGCAACCATCCAGAACAGTCGCGACCATCCAGGACAGTGACATTCTTCTAGGACAGTGACATTTTTCCGGGATAGTGACATTCTTCCAGGACAGTGACCTTCTTCCAGGACTGTGACATTTGTCCAGGACAGTGACATTCTTCTGGGACAGTGACGACCATCCGGGCCAATGATGACCATCCAGGCGGGGACGACCATCCAGAACAGTGACGACCATCCTGGACAGTGATGACCATCCAGAACAGTGACAACCATCCAGGACAGTGACGACCATCCAGGACAGTGGTGACCATCCAGGTGGGGATGACCATCCAGGACAGTGACGACCATCCAGGACAGTGACCATACAGGACAGTGATGACCATCCAGGACAGTGATGACCATTCAGAACAGTGAGGACCATCCAGGACAGTGGTGACCATCCAGGACAGTGACGACCATCCAGGACAGTGATGACCATCCAGGACAGTGACAACCATCCAGAATAGTCGCGACCATCCAGGACAGTGACATTCTTCTAGGACAGTGACATTCTTCCGGGATAGTGACATTCTTCCAGGACTGTGACATTTGTCCAGGACAGTGACATTCTTCCGGGACAGTGACGACCATCCGGGACAGTGACATTCTTCCAGGACAGTGACATTCGTCCAGGACAGTGACATTCTTCCGGGACAGTGACATTCTTCCAGGACAGTGACATTCTTCCAGGATAGTGACCTTTGTCCAGGACAGTGACATTCTTCCGGGACAGTGACATTCTTCCAGGACAGTGACATTCGTCCAGGACAGTGACATTCTTCCGGGACAGTGACGACCATCCGGGACAGTGACATTCTTCCAGGACAGTGACATTCGTCCAGGACAGTGACATTCATCCGGGACAGTGACATTCTTCCAGGACAGTGACATTCTTCCAGGATAGTGACATTCGTCCAGGACAGTGACATTCTTCCGGGACAGTGACATTCTTCCAGGATAGTGACATTCGTCCAGGACAGTGACATTCTTCCGGGACAGTGACATTCTTCCAGGACAGTGACATTCTTCCGGGACAGTGACATTCTTCTGGGACAGTGACATTCTTCCAGGACAGTGACATTCTTTCGGGACAGTGACATTCTTCCGGGACAGTGACATTCTTCCAGGACAGTGACTTTCTTCCAGGACAGTGACATTCTTCCAGGATAGTGACATTCGTCCAGGACAGTGACATTCTTCCGGGACAGTGACATTCTTCCAGGACAGTGACATTCTTCCGGGACAGTGACATTCTTCTGGGACAGTGACATTCTTCCAGGACAGTGACATTCTTTCGGGACAGTGACATTCTTCCGGGACAGTGACATTCTTCCAGGACAGTGACTTTCTTCCAGGACAGTGACATTCTTCCAGGACAGTGACATTCTTCTGGGACAGTGACATTCTTCCAGGACAGTGACATTCTTCCGGGACAGTGACATTCTTCTGGGACAGTGACATTCTTCCAGGACAGTGACATTCTTCCGGGACAGTGACATTCTTCTGGGACAGTGACATTCTTCCAGGACAGTGACATTCTTTCGGGACAGTGACATTCTTCCGGGACAGTGACATTCTTCCAGGACAGTGACATTCTTCTGGGACAGTGACATTCTTCCAGGACAGTGACATTCTTCCGGGACAGTGACATTCTTCTGGGACAGTGACATTCTTCCGGGACAGTGACATTCTTCCAGGACAGTGACATTCTTCCAGGACAGTGACATTCTTCCAGGACAGTGACATTCTTCCTTTTTAACTGAGGGTATTATTTACCCAGTGGTCAGATAATGACACACAGAGGAGATGTGATGTTTGATAACGAAATAATCCTTGGTTTAAATGCTAACAGGAGCTGTTTCCTTGTTTTTCTGATCTGAGTTTATTTGAGGAAACAACAGCTCATCTTTTAGCAGTCTCAGACTCATCAATTTAACACAAAGATTTAAATATTTCATGTTTTTAGAAAACACAGCTATAATATTCATGAGTCATTTTAACACCACCCTCCAGACCTCCTTCAAAAGTCACAGGAAAAACAGCGTGCTCAGAGCTTCTTAGTAAGAGTGTTTAGGTTTTTAGTCTGTAGGAGTTTAATAGAGACAGAGTCAGCATTTCACTCTGGAACTACCACAATCTGATTCAACCTGAGTAATCTTAGTGTTTAATTACACCAAGATTGTAGGAGTTTGTACTTCTCTGGTAGAAATGTGTGTGCTTATAAAAATGAGGACAGAAAATTTGTGCAGCTGATAAATAGTAAAGAGTCAGCGGCCGTTGTCCTCAGGTTGGGAGTAGGGGATAGGTGGAGGTGGTCTAGGTTCAATCTGGCCTGTGGATCCTGTCCCACTGTTATTCCCTCTTCTCTATCCCTAGCTTCAACTCTGTCCACTGTCTCTTAAAAGACATTAAACCCAAACAGAAAAGGAATGTACCATACATCATACAATAATATCCTGGGTCATTCAGGCCTACTCATTCAAACTTTAGTTCCTTTGTAAGACTTCCTTTGAAAGGGAACTATATGAAGGTCTGGGTGATTTGAAGGGAAAAAAAAAAAGAATTCATGATGGCATATGAGTAAAAAAGGTTTGATACCTGAGATTTTTCAAATGGCAGAAATTGTGCCAAATTGTGCCCAAATGGCACAGATTGCCTGGAATTTCTTTTATTTTTTTTTGACTAAAATCTCTCTTATTTTGTCCTAATAACCCTCTAGTGGCATGAAAGTTGAATGAGGTAATGTCAACATGCGGTGCTTTGGCCTACTGGAGATTTTTGGGCTTTAACTGCATTATTTCTATGAGATATATATGCTAAAATTGCAACAAAAAAATAAGTGGAAAATAAAAATTTTTGTTTGCCAACTTGATTCTCTCTGATCCAGTAACATGTACACACATATTAACACTAAGGCTGAGTTTTACAACAGAATAACTGTTGTAGGGTTAGAATTTTATGATTATTTGTCCATGGAGAAAAGTAATCATGTAACAATAAAACAATAATTATATTAAGGAAATATGAAGATAAAATCTAAAGTACAGGTACTGTGTGAATGCAGTGTCTGAGTGCACACAGACTGAAGTCCATTGAATGATTATTATCAGGATAAAATAAATGAATAAATAAATAAATAACTAAAGACAGCCACCATCTTCTGCTGGTTCTCTGAGACCATGAGCACAGCACCGCCTGAGTGGTCTAAAATGTCTCAGTGTGTTTCACAATGACAGAAAAACACAACCATAGGAATAAATAAGACATCAAACATCTGAATAATAATTTTAGAGCTATGTACTAAAACATGAGCGTACAGCCATGTGGTCAGAGATTAGTCATGTCACAGAAACTCCCCTTTAATCGCACACTGACCCACATTATCTCTGCGGGGCGTCAGGGTTACTCATGGTGGATATATATAATGTAAACAGTAATATCAACAGTGATGTATGACATGATGATGTTTCCCCACCCTTTTCTCCCCCAGATATCCACATTCTGCTGACTCTGCAAACTGTTAATAAGAGGACAGAATGAGTGTATATGTGAGGGAATGTTGGGACTCTCAGTGAAATCAGAGAACAGCACAGCAACGACGGCAGAGCTAACGTGATTGGTCCATCCTCTGTCTGTTTCCTATTGGTCGGTTCATCAAAGATCAGAAAACCCCACTCTCCACCAGATGGTGTCATTTTGACCATATTTGGCATTATGCAGAAATAAACACGCTAAACATGCAAAAAATAAAAATGCGTAAAAATCAATGTTGCTGCTAATCACTGACATCATCATCTTCAAACATGGTGGCATCATGAAGAAGTGGGTGCCATCAAAGCTTTTAAAGACATTCCATCCTTGCCTTTTGCAAGAAGGCTAGTCCAGGTCCCAGTTCTTACTCCTGTCTGACCAGTGTGACGACCCTGCTGTTTGCTGCTTTCAGGTACCAGGGGGTGTGGCCTGTTGGGGGATCAGGGTCAGGTCACTCCTGGGCCCGACTCCATGTTACCTCCTGTTTGTTGTCATTGGCTCTGAGCCAGCCAAAGTCTAAAGACTGTACCAGTGTGTCCTTTGAAAGCATGTTTACGACAACATGAAGGAGAAAAGCTGTTAAAAAGGCCCTGCTAGCCTCTTAGCTGGGGGCTAATTAGCCCCCTGTCATTAGCATGCAGAGATGCCCACGGTCAGAGCCTCAGAGAGGATGGACGGCTGTAGTTCTGACATCAGCTCAGCTCTGAAGGCGGATGGTCGATGCAGAGAATGGACGCACAGGTACCATCTGAAACAGATGGTTAAAAACAAACACAGCTGATAACCAATCAGAGAAGGCGTCCATGCTGCAAACATTCGTGCTATCAGTTGATGTTGAATCATCAGCTAAAGAACTGACTGATGGTCCCTATCTGATCTAAACATTGTCTAACATGCAGACACACTCTCAGACCGTCAGCAGGGAAAGGCTGCCCCCCTGTGGTCAGACCGTCTCAGTACAGCGCTACATGTCAGTAAGCATTAAAGTGTCACTAGGTCATTGATTATTCATGTTATTTATAATGATGCAGCTGTAAAACTCTGCATTGATTCAACATTTAGAGGAAAATGAGACTGAAAAATTTCAGGGTGGTTCTGACCGATCCAACATCTCCTGTGATTAAATATTAATTTCTCTGAATGTTCTTCAGTCAAACTGAAAACCTGTCTGAAATAGATTCAATTATTCTCCCTAACAACACAAGGAGAAGTCAAAATTGGGGGAGTCAGGGTGAAAATAAATGTCACACATTCTGTGGACCGTGATGATGTCACTGATAAGACCTGATGTGAGGTCTTCAATTCTGACCGATAGATAAATAGACCAGTAACACTGATTATAGCTTAGTGAGATCTTCCTTCCACTAAAAATTAAAGGACAGAAGAGCTGTCAGTCAAACCAGCCTAACACAAGGTCACAGTCCTGATTTCTGATCCCTGATCCCTGATCTCTGACCCCTGACCCCAAACCCCTGATCTCTGATCATTGACCCCTGACCACTGAGATACAGTCCACTACCTAAAACCCTTTATGGCAATGACAAACTTCAATCACTAGATGGCGCTGTATTCACATAGTGTAATCAAAAGGGTCTGAGGACGGCCTGCAGGAAAAAAAGGCATAGCAGTGTTTGACAGAACTATGGAATGATTTATAGAAGTGTTTTCACAGTACAATGGGATGTTTAATGGCAGTGTTTTTACAGTGTTATGGAATGTTTTATATCTGTGTTTTTTTATACATTACGGAATGTTGTATAACAGTGTTTGCACAGTGCTATGGGATGTTTAGTAGCACTGTTTCTACAGTATTAAGGAATGTTTTATTGCAGTGATTTTAAAATGTTACGGAAGGTTTAATAGCAGTGTTTTTACAGTATTAAGGAATGTTTTATTGCAGTGTTTGTACAGTGCTATGGGATGTTTAGTAGCACTGTTTCTACAGTATTAAGGAATGTTTTATTGCAGTGTTTGTACAGTGCTATGGGATGTTTAGTAGCACTGTTTCTACAGTATTAAGGAATGTTTTATTGCAGTGATTTTAAAATGTTACGGAAGGTTTAATAGCAGTGTTTTTACAGTATTAAGGAATGTTTTATTGCAGTGTTTGTACAGTGTTATGGAATGTTTTACAACAGTGTTTTTACAGTATTATAGAATGTTGTATAACAGTTTTTCTACAGTGTTATAGAATATTTTGTAACGATGGTTTTACAGTATTATGGAATAATTTAAAAGAGATGTTTTTACAGTGATATGAAGTGTTTTACAACAGTGTTTTTACAGTGATATGAAATGTTTTATAGCAGTGTTTGTAAAGCGTAATGGAATGTTTTATTGCAGTGTTTGTACAGTGTTATTGAATATTTTATAACAATGGTTTTACAGTATTATGGAATAATTTAAAAGAGATGTTTTACAGTGTTATGGAATGTTTTATAACAGTGTTTTTTCTATAATATGGAATTATTTAAATGAGGTGTTTTCACAGTGTTATGAATCTTTTATAGCAGTGTTTCTACAGTGATATGAAATGTTTCATAGCAGTGTTTGTAAAGCGTAATGGAATGTTTTATTGCAGTGTTTCTACATCATTATGGAATGTTTTATTGCAGTGTTTCTACATCATTATGGAATGTTTTATTGCAGTGTTTGTACAGTGTTATGGAATTCATAATAGCAGTGTTGTTCCAATATTATAGAATGTTGTTTAACAGTTTTTCTACAGTATTATGAAATATTTTATAACAATGGTTTTACAGTATTATGGAATAATTTAAAAGAGATGTTTTTACAGTTTTTTGGAATGTTTTATAACAGTGTTTTTTCTATAATATGGAAATATTTCAATGAGGTGTTTTCACAGTGTTATGAATCTTTTATAGCAGTGTTTCTACAGTTTTATGGGAGGTTTTATAGCAGTGTTTTAACAGTGGTATGGAATGTGTCAAAGCAGTGATTTTCCTTCATCATGTGATGTTTTATTGCAATGCTCCCACTGTATCATGGGAGGTTTTATTGCAGTGTTTTTACAGTATTTTAAATTGTTTTATAGAGGTGTTTTTACAGTATAATTTTTTTCAATAATATTTTGTCTGTGAAAATAAAAAGGCTTTCTTTTTCCCATAGTGTCTGATTGCCAAGACAAACATGAAGTGGCGTTTGTGTTCTGACTCCTTCTCTTCCTCCCGGACAGAAGGGCCTCTGACCATCGCTGACTCGTGAGGAAGATGAAAATGAAGATGAAGGCATCCATCGTTACAGTTCAAGCTGAGGGCTGGGATGCCAGTTTGAATCAGTCAGATCAGAGCCTCTCTGATGTCTGAGGAAGAGGACAGAAAAACAGAGGATGATGAAGGTTATCAAGGAGGAAGATGATGATGAGGTTATCAAGGGGGACAATGATGATGAATCCCTCAGTCACAGACAGACGTCCCTCATACTCTCCAGGGGACACCCAACACGGGGGGTGGGAGGGGTGGCTCATGAGTTCCTCCATACTGGCCCGGGGGGCAGCAGCCTCTCTCCAGGACGTCCAGAACCAGAGCTGTGGGTGGACATGAGCCTGTAGATGTCCAGTTGGTAACATGCCTTTATGTGTTTCTTTTTCATGTGTCACTTCCTTTTGTCAGGCTTGTCTCCTTCCTGTAAATCCCTGTCCCTCCTATTGAACCCCTCCCAGTTTCTTCCTGTGTTATGGCGGCGTGTCGAGCGTTGGCCTCCATGATGGATGCAACTTTAACAGGAAATGAAGGCGAGGCGCTGACGACCCCCTCTCCTCGTCCCAGCCCGTCCCCTTGCTGCATTTGTCACTGCCAGGTCATGTGACCATTCTGCTGACAGAGACTAATGATGACCAGCGTCTGAGTCTGACTCTGTACTGGTCCCTCAGAGTGTGGCTGGGTCTTAGTGACAGACTCTGTACTGGCCCTCATGGTCTGGCTGGGTCTCAGTGATGGACTCTGTACTGGTCCCTCAGAGTCTAGCTGGGTCTCAGTGACTGTAAATGTTCTGATTGCTGATCAGATTAGATCATTAATTCAGACTGTAATGAAGATAAAACAGAAATATTCAGATTATTAATCTGATAAGAAAATCATTAAAATCAAAATTAAAGACCAGTGGTGCATTCTGGGAACAGCAGAGGAGCTCAGCTGCAAAGAAAACCTCTCTCTGATGGGGGGTCGACTCACCATCATCCATCATCCTGTCACCGTCTCGCTCTGTTCAGGAGGGAAATTAAATCTCAGTCTGAACTGATTTTAACGGCTACTACAGCCCAGACCAGACCAGAGACTCACCATAGGCCAGACCAGAGACTCACCATGAGACCAGACCAGAGACTCACCATAGGCCAGACCAGAGACTCACCATGAGACCAGAGCAGAGACTCACCATGAGACCAGACCAGAGACTCACCATGAGACCAGAGCAGAGACTCACCATGAGACCAGATCAGAACCTCACCATAGGCCGGACCAGACTCTCACCATGAGACCAGACCAGAGACTCACCATGAGACCAGACCAGAGACGCACCATGAGACCAGACCAGAGACTCATCATGAGACCAAACTAGAGACTCCCCATGAGACCACTCCAGAGACTCCCCATGAGACCAGACCAGAGACTCATAGACCAGATCAGAGACTCACCATGAGACCAGACCTGAGACTCACCATGAGACCAGATCAGAGACTCATAGACCAGATCAGAGACTCACCATGAGACCAGACCTGAGACTCACCATGAGACCAGATCAGAGACTCATAGACCAGATAAGAGACTCACCATGAGACCAGATCAGAGACTCATAGACCAGATCAGAGACTCACCATGAGACCAGACCAGAGACTCACCATGAGACCAGATCAGAGACTCATAGACCAGATAAGAGACTCACCATAGGCCAGACCAGAGACTCATAGACCAGACCAGAGACACACCATGAGACCAGACCTGAGACTCACCATGAGACCAGACCAGAGACTCCCCATGAGACCAGACCAGAGACTCACCATGAGACCAGACCAGAGACTCACCATGAGACCAGACCAGAGACTCATAGACCAGACCAGAGACCTGCCATGAGACCAGACCAGAGACTCGCCATGAGATCAGACCAGAGACTCACCGTGAGACCAGACCAGAAACTCACCATGAGACCAGACCAGAGACTCCCCATGAGACCAGACCAGAGACTCCCCATGAGACCAGACCAGAGACTCTCACCATGAGACCAGACCAGAGACTCACCATGAGACCAGACCAGAGACTCGCTATGAAACAGGACCAGTGACTCACCATGAGACCAGACCAGAGACACATAGACCCTACCAGAGACTTACCATGAGACCAGACCAGAGACTCACCATGAGACCAGACCAGAGACTCCCCATGAGACCAGACCAGAAACTCACCATGAGACCAGACCAGAAACTCACCATGAGACCAGACCAGAGACTCACCATGAGACCAGACCAGAGACTCACCATGAGACCAGACCAGAGACTCACCATGAGACCAGACCAGAAACTCACCATGAGACCAGACCAGAGACTCACCATGAGACCAGACCAGAGACTCACCATGAGACCAGACCAGAGACTCACCATGAGACCAGACCAGAGACTCACCATGAGACCAGACCAGAAACTCACCATAGGCCAGACCAGAGACTCACCATGAGACCAGACCAGAGACTCACCATGAGACCAGACCAGAGACTCACCATGTGACCAGACCAGAGACTCACCATGAGACCAGACCAGAGACTCATCATGAGAACAAACTAGAGACTCCCCATGAGACCAGACCAGAGACTCCCCATGAGACCAGACCAGAGACTCCCCATGAGACCAGACCTGAGACTCACCATGAGACCAGACCAGAGACTCATAGACCAGATCAGAGACTCACCATGAGACCAGACCAGAGACTCCCCATGAGACCAGACCAGAGACTCACCATGAGACCAGACCAGAGACTCATAGACCAGATCAGAGACTCACCATGAGACCAGACCAGAGACTCACCATGAGACCAGATCAGAGACTCATAGACCAGATAAGAGACTCACCATAGGTCAGACCAGAGACTCATAGACCAGACCAGAGACACACCATGAGACCAGACCTAAGACTCCCCATTAGACCAGACCAGAGACTCCCCATGAGACCAGACCAGAGACTCACCATGAGACCAGACCAGAGACTCATAGACCAGACCAGAGACCTGCCAAGAGACCAGACCAGAGACTCGCCATGAGATCAGACCAGAGACTCACCGTGAGACCAGACCAGAAACTCACCATGAGACCAGACCAGAGACTCCCCATTAGACCAGACCAGAGACTCCCCATGAGACCAGACCAGAGACTCTCACCATGAGACCAGACCAGAGACTCACCATGAGACCAGACCAGAGACTCTCACCAGGAGACCAGACCAGAGACTCACCATGAGACCAGACCAGAGACTCTCACCATGAGACCAGACCAGAGACTCACCATGAGACCAGACCAGAGACTCACCATGAGACCAGACCAGAGACTCGCTATGAAACAGGACCAGTGACTCACCATGAGACCAGACCAGAGACACATAGACCCTACCAGAGACTTACCATGAGACCAGACCAGAGACTCACCATGAGACCAGACCAGAGACTCACCATGAGACCAGACCAGAAACTCATCATGAGACCAGACCAGAGACTCGCCATTAGACAGGACCAGAGACTCATCATGAGACCAGACCAGAGACTCACCATGAGACCAGACCAGACTAGTGAGTCACACTGAGATCAGACCATTAATTTATAACATATAGTTGAATATTTATTATTTCATTACAATCCAGTGATAATTTTCAGAAATAATTTCTCCTAGGAAGTGTTTAGAAAACTAGTTGTCCTCATTAAAGAGAGTATCTTTATCAGTAAGAAAATGTTGAAATGGTTTAAAATCATTTATTTAGAGCACAAACATGTATGGGACGTTGGACTGTGGATCAGTAGATTCTGATTTCTTCTTAGTTTAAACAGGACAGGTGATGATCTCCACCTGTGAAACTGTATGATACCATTGGTGAGGATAAACTCCTGAACATGTAGTCCCAGTTCCAGACCATGTCCCAGTCCACTGCACTGAAGATGTCATAGAACAACAAGGATCTAGTCCTTATCACAGCTTCCTATACAGCTTTAAGACTGGACAGGCCTGGTTTGGATAACTAGGATGGTTTCTGGCTTCAGACTGGGTTTCAGACTTCACACTGGGTGTTTAGCCTTCAGACTGGATGTTCAGCCTTCAGACTGGGTTTCAGCCTTCAGACTGGGTTTCAGCCTTCAGACTGGGTGTTTAGCCTTCAGACTGGATGTTCAGCCTTCAGACTGGGTTTCAGCCTTCAGACTGGGTTTCAGCCTTCAGACTGGGTTTCAGCCTTCAGACTGGGTGTTTAGCCTTCAGACTGGGTTTCAGCCTTCAGACTGGGTTTCAGCCTTCAGACTGGGTTTCAGACTTCACACTGGGTTTCAGCCTTCAGACTGGGTTTCAGCCTTCAGACTGGATGTTCAGCCTTCAGACTGGGTTTCAGCCTTCAGACTGGGTATCAGCCTTCAGACTGGGTGTTTAGCCTTCAGACTGGGTATCAGCCTTCAGACTGGGTGTTTAGCCTTCAGACTGGGTTTCAGCCTTCAGACTGGATTTTCTGGCTTCAGGTTTTTTGTTCTGACTGGGCTTCAGTGTCCTGAAGTCATGGACTGGTCTACAGTAGAAAAGAGCTGCTGTGAGGAGAGCTTTCTGGGGCCCAGCCAACTGTGGGATCATGGAGGTCACCAAAACCATGATCCCTTGTTAAGTTAAACTGTGATAACCAATATATTTAACCCAAATGATAAACACTCCCATCAAAGCTACAACAACTATTTATTTATTTATGCTTTGGTGAGATAAGGCCTTCTTCAAAAAACATTACAATTTCAAAAGAATTACCTTTTTATCTGTAACGTTAACAGTGTTGATGGAGAACTAAATCACTAGGAAAGTAATATCAGTTAGGTCATAATGTCCAGGAACATCAAGATGCAGTAAAATAAAGCAGAAGATTCTGAGACAAATTTAATTCAGCAGAACTGAATAATTAAAAAAAGAGACAACAGATAGGTTGGAATGGCAATTGGGGAAAATGTGGTCAAACGTGCAAAAATTAGTTAAGAATATATTATTTAAAATATGGTAAAAAAAAAAAAAAAAAAGAACGATGTTTCAAAAGTGGGGAAAAAAGGCAAAGCTCTGGCAAAAATAGTTGAAAATGTATAAAAGGTGGGCAAAAATTGGCAAAAAGGTGGCCAAAAAAAAAGGTCCAAATGTGCCAAAAAGGTGTTCAAAGTTTTGAATTCAATCAGCAAAAATTGGCCAAATGATAGCAAAATTAGGCAAAAACTGCAGACAGCTGACAAAAATGAGTTTAATGTGGCAAGAAAGTTCCAAAAAAGTGGCAAAAATGTGTCAAAAGAAGCAAAAAGAAGTGTGGGTAGAAGAAACGTTTCTTGGTTAAAAGTAACATGAATAAATAATTCTAACACCCAAACCCAATAATAGCTTATTTTTATTTATTTTATTTTATTTTATTTTATTTATTTTGCACAATTATGAAATACACAAAAGACAAAGATGACAAATTATATGAGGTGCAGGGAGAGGCAAAAAGCCCAAAGGGCTTATTTGAAGCCTCCACCTAAAGGATATTAAAGTTACACAATATTATATGCACGTATAACATACAAAAAGAAAGAAAGAAAAAAATTATAATAAATAAATAAAAATAAACAAAAAACAAGTTACTCGGAAGTTATGACAAACTTGCAACAACAATTATAAAAAGAAAGAAAAATAATAAAAAAATAAGAAGATTACATAGAAAATGTGAGTGGTGTGTATGACTGTGTGTGAGTTCTATGAGGGATTGTATTGCCAATGACTCAAGGGATAAAGACAAAAAAACAAAAACAAAAAAATAATTTAAAAAATGTACACATAACTGGCATGAAAAAGAGAATCTATTTCAAAGCAGGTATTAAATGATCCTTTAAACATCTTTTATAACAATTTGTAGAGGAACATTTCTTTAGCAGATGAGAAAAGCTATTCCATAGTTTGCTACCTCTATACCTGAATGAAAATTGACCTCTGCAAGTAAGAATTTTTGGACATTCAGAAGAATGACAGGTAGAATAAGAGTGAACCAGTGAGTTTTCTTTGATATATTTTAAACTGTTCAGGAATATTCCCCTCACTTGAAAGTATCTTGTAAATAAATACACATATTTGAAGAACATTAATGTCATAAATGGTAAGAATTTTGAGTCTCTTCATTAGAGGAACTGATGATGTACGTGACTCAGACCGGGTTGCAATTCTAACAAATTGTTTCTGGAGGACCAAAGTTTTGTGAAGAGTAGTAGGAGATGTACTTGCCCAAATTAAGTTACAATATGAAAGATAAGGATAAAGTAAACTGTAGTAAAGAGTGAGGAGACAATTGACCAGGTGACTAACCCTCCTTATTATACCAATAGATTTATTTATTTTTCTGTTAACCCAGTCAATGTGTTCTCTCCAGCTCAAAGTCTCATCAATAATAATTCCCAAGAATTTTGTATTTGACACTTGAGGCATCTTAACAGACTCAATTGAAATTTGAGATAGGTTCTTGTTATATGACTTTTTACCACTGAAAATAATAAAATTTGATTTTTTTATGTTCAAAGATAGTTTATTTAATCTGAACCAATCAGCATAAGCAGTTAAACCAATATTAGCATTCTTAATTAAAGAACTGAAATTTGGATGAGATAGAGCTAAGGTTGTGTCATCTGCAAACATTATTGGCAAAACACTATCTGAAACACTCGATAAGTCATTTAAGTAAATGAGAAATAATAAAGGTCCAAGAATGGAACCTTGTGGAACCCCATAGAATAATCTAGCTTTGTCAGAATAGCAACCCTGAACACAGACAAACTGTTTTCTGTTAAAAAGATAATTTTCTAACCATTCATATGTAGTATCATGAAAACCATATTTATGCAGTTTGTCCAAAAGAATATGATGGTCAACTGTATCAAATGCTTTTGAGAGGTCTAAAAATATACTACAAGCAAATTCATTATTATCAAGTGCAGAGGTGACTTTGTCAGTCAGATGAAGCAGAGCCATATACGTGGAGTGATTTCTGCGAAATCCATACTGGTGCTTGTAAAGAATTGTGTTAGAATCTAAATGAAAAAGAATCCTTTTGTAAATAATTTTCTCCAATATTTTCGAAAAACAAGGCAAAATAGATATAGGTCTATAATTATTAAAACAATGTGTATCACCTGATTTAAACAAAGGAATAACTTTGGCAACTTTTAAATCCTCTGGTACAACACCTGATTTCAAAGACAGGGAAAAGATGTGAACAAGAGGCTGCAATATTGACTCTTTCACCTGCTTGACAAGGAATGCAGAAATGTTGTCATGGCCAGCAGAAGATGTTTTTAGTTCATCAGTTATGTCACTTATCTCCTGAAAATCAGGCGGCTTAAAAGATGAAACAATTGGAAACCCATTTGGAATAAAATCCAATGGATTACCTTGACAAGTATGAATTTTATTTGCCAATTCAGACCCAATATTAACAAAGAAACTATTAAATTTGTTAACTATATCAAATAAATTATCAAAAGAATTTTCCCCATCCAAAAAGACAGAAGGTAGTTCTGATGTTGTATTTTCTCTCTGCAGTAGTTGATTTATCACCTTCCATGTAGTTTTAATATTTTTTGAACACTTCTGAAAGTTTTCACTGAAGTATTTTTTTTTTTGCAGATCTAATGGAATGAATATATTTATTTCTAATGGATTTATATATACCATGAGTAAGAGGAGTAGGATTTAAAATATATTTTCTATATAGTTTGTTCTTTTTCCTCAATAGTTTTAGTAACTTAGCTGTAAACCAAGGCTTATTAAAGTCTTGACTGTATTTCTTGTAAGAATTGCCTATTGGAAAACATACATTAAAGCAAGAACCAATGATTTCCATAAAATTTTGATATGCAAGATCTGCATTGTTTTCTTTATATAAGTCATCTCATGGAATACTGGCAAGCATTTCTTTAAATTTAGAAATATTTGATTTACTCATAGTTCTTTTGTGCATATTTTTCTATGCATATGTTTAACTCTATTCACCTTTTTTAAAGAGTATTGGAATATGGGAAAATGATCTGATAAGTCTGAATACAAGACCCCAGATTTCATTCCCTCATTCAAAGAATTAGAAAAGATGTTGTCAATAAGAGTTGCTGAGTTTTCTTTAACTCGTGTAGATTTATGTATGAGAGGAAAAAAGTAACTAGAATAAAGAATATTGAGAAAATCCACAGTATCTGATTTATTGTTGAAAAGGTTTATATTGAAGTCTCCTAAAATATAGCAGAGTTTTTCTTCACTGTTTATCAGTTTAAGAGAACAAGACAAACTTTCATTAAAATCTTTGATGATAGAGTCAGGTGGCCGATAAATAACACCAACGATAATGTTCTTTCCATTAGAATTAAAGAGCTCTATAAAAACAGATTCCATCTCAGCTTTATCTGATTTCAGAGAGAGATCATTTCTAATTTTAAACTCATAGTCATCATGAATAAACAGAGATACTCCACCTCCAGATCTATTCTGTCTTAGATAGTGAACCGAATTATACTTAGGTAATTCAAAAATATCTTTAGAATCCTCTTTAAGCCATGTTTCTGACAGGGCAATAATAGAAAAAGTATGTTCAAGTGAAAATATATAATGAAGGAATTTGTCATAGTTACTAGAAAGACTTCTTATATTCAGATGAAAAGTAGAGAATACATTAGTAGGCATAGAAACACATAAGTCATTAAACTGGGTTTCATTATAAAAACTACAGAGGTTTGAGGTATCAAGTGATGAAAAAAAAATTAGATCTGGGTCAAAATCAAGATTATAAGAGTCAATGTTAGAGGCATCAAAGGGGTTCAAGGTTTGACCTTCGAAATTGGATTCATTGTAGTCCATAGTGAGTATTAAAGAGGAAAAGAAAATGGAAGTGAAAAGTTTAATTTAAAAAAATTAAAAATATACATATATATATATAAGAACCTAATGGTAGAAACTAAAGAAAAAAAGTCTAAGCACTGGCCTTCCTTTGTTGCGAATGGTTTGTGGTAGGTGGATGGACAATAAGTTTGTCATACCTCAAATATGCAATGTCACCTCTCTCTCGAGCTGCCTTCATTGCTGGGAGTAGATCCTTTCTTCTCTGCCGAACGGCTTCAGGAAAGTCCTCATTAATGAAAATGCCTGAGCCCTTCAAGTTTTTAGCTTTGTCCAGAACAGCAAGCTTGTCCTTTAGCCGTAGAAATCTGACCACAATGGGCCTGGGCTTCTCTGGTGTCACTGGCTTCCCAGTCCTGTGGGCCCACTCCAACTCTATCTTCATATGATCCAGTTGTAGTTTTTCACTGAAGAGCTTTCTCACTTTTTCTTCAGATTCACTAACTTTTTCTCTAATAGACTCCTTAATGCCATCCACAACAATATTATGGCGTTTAGACTGGCCCTCCAGATATTCTGTCTTGTCTGTGATTGAGATCAAGCTCTTGCAAATTGTGTCCATATCTGCTCTGGCTTCACTGCAGTTCTTGGACCAAGTTTTACATGAGATTTTAAAATCATCAAACTCCTTTTGAGTCATTTCCAGACTCACCTTGAAATCATAGACTTGCTTTGACAGATCATCAATCCTCTTGTTTGAAGAGTCAACAATGATCTGTACACAAGTCTTGAAGCTTTTTTCCTGTTGTTCAATCAATGTTCTGTAGAAGTCCTTTTGCTGGTCCAACAATTCACGCACTTGAGCCATGGTGACATATTCCTCAGTAGTGTTGTTTGAAGCTTTGGGTGGCATGGTTTGGTCATCAACCAAGGCCTACTAGGCCCAAAGTCCAACTAAGGCCAAAAAACTCCACAGAGTGTTAAAAACGTCCACAATTTTGCTTCAGGGGCTTGATTAAGCTCCTCTTCAGTTACACAGCAGCAAAAACTTTGAGTTCCAAGCAGGATTCAACAGATAGTTGTTGGATGGAATCCACTGTCACTCTTCTGAGCTCTAAATGAGGAAACTGTTAGCCAGGATACTAGCACCTATGCTACTGAGCAAAAACTCATGCAGTGGAATCAATAAGTCACAACTGGGGAAGGCACAGTTTTTTTTCAGGGACCCAGCCAGATCTGTAGGTAGGCCTGGTTGCAGTGCTTGTCATAAATTTGTAATAATAACATACGGTTGTACAAATTCCCAAGGCACACCTAGACTTACCTCTAGGCCCACTAGTGTGCCATGCCACACCATTTGATAACCACTGACTTAGACGACCATGGACAGTTGAACCATCTACCATCAGGGAACTCTGACATCTGGAGTGAAGGAGCGATGATAGGGGACGTTCTGAGTCGACTCTAAATCTGAAATACATCTAAAACCTTTGTGTGCAGATTCCTCTGAAAGGTCTGTTGGTTGTCATGCCCCCGCCCATTGTGTAGTTGGACAGGTGAGCTCCAGGATGATGAATGGCCGTCCTCCTCTCTATAATTGGCTGTTGGCTGTGTTTTCTCAGAGCGCCGTTTGTCTGCTGGACGCCGTCCTCTGATAGTGACGCCTCTGATTGGATGACCCGGTCCAGCTGATCCATCACAGCGGTGACAGTCATAATCTGGCCGAGCACGCCGTTCCCCTCTAAATGATGTATGACCACAGCTGTCAGGGCGGAGCTTTGGGCCGGACAGAGGTGCTGGATGAGGACGCCTTGCTCCGTCATCAGCTGATCTAAATGCTGCCATCCTCTGATTATTGATCAGTCAGCTGATCCAAAACGCTGCCATCCACTAACGATATCACAGCTGTCATTGGGCGAGAGGCGTAGTACACCCTGGTCGCCAGCCAATCACAGGGCTGACATATAGAGACAGACAACCAGGCACGCTCACACTCACACCTACGGCCAATTTAGAGTCACGAGTTAACCTAATGAGCATGTCTTTGGTGGTAGGAGGAAGCAGGAGTATCCGGAGAGAACCCACGCATGCAGAACATGCAAACTCCACAAAGAAAGGCCCTGACCGGGAAGGCCTTGTCTCTGTCGCTGCTGAGCCAGGCTGACCCGAGGAGTAGTGGTTAAGTGGAGGGGGGCTTGGATGTACAGACCCTGGGTCTGTATTTGGTGGTGTATCTACGTGGTAACTATAGCAGCAGACAGGAGTCACAGTCAGAGTCCCTCCTTCATCAGGACACTACCATCAAGGTTCTTTAGTCCATATGTGTAATAGTATTTATGAAATAAAAGATCTCATCATTCTTCATTTTTCCTTCATCTGGACTCCCATGACACCTCTGTTCTTATTTTTGCTGTTTTTGTTGTTGGGGTCCATGGCTCTGCTCTGATTCAGTCTGTGCAGCTCTGACCCACATTTCACACTGACCCTGATGCATGTTTGCGGCAGCTTTCACAACGCATTTATCGTACTTTTTTCACTGCAGCACAGCGAGAACAGGCTGGAACAGGATTAACTGCACACTGACAGTAAATTCTGCAGTCTGAAGACCATGCAGCAGTCTGAAGACCATGCAGCTGTCTGAAGACCATGCAGCAGTCTGAAGACCATGCAGCAATCTAAAGACAACCATGCTGCAGTCTGAAGACCATGCAGCAGTCTGAAGACAACCATGCTGCAGTCTGAAGAGAACCATGCAGCAGTCTGAAGAGAACCATGCTGCAGTCTGAAGACCATGCAGCAGTCTGAAGACCATGCAGCAGTCTGAAGACCATGCTGCAGTCTGAAGACCATGCAACAGTCTGAAGACCATGCAGCAGTCTGAAGACCATGCAGCAGTCTAAAGACAACCATGCTGCAGTCTGAAGACCATGCAGCAGTCTGAAGACCATGCTGCAGTCTGAAGACCATGCTGCAGTCTGAAGACCATGCAGCAGTCTGAAGACCATGCAGCAGTCTGAAGACCATGCAGCTGTCTGAAGACCATGCTGCAGTCTGAAGACCATGCTGCAGTCTGAAGACCATGCAGCTGTCTGAAGACCATGCAGCAGTCTGAAGACCATGCTGCGATTTCCTGATTGCCCGTGCTGAATCCAGTTTCTGATACCTGGCCAGTATCTCTTAAACAATCTTTGGCTTTAGCTACTCTTTAATCAAACTCTGGCTTTAGTTACTCCATAAATCAAACTTTGGCTTTAGTTACTCCATAAATCAAACTCTGGCTTTAGTTACTCTTTAATCAAACTCTGGCTTTAGTTACTCTATAAATCAAACTTTGGCTTTAGTTACTCTATAAATCAAACTCTGGCTTTAGCTACTCTTTAATCAAACTCTGGCTTTAGTTACTCCATAAATCAAACTCTGGCTTTAGCTACTCTTTAATCAAACTCTGGCTTTAGTTACTCCATAAATCAAACTCTGGCTTTAGTTACTCTTTAATCAAACTCTGGCTTTAGTTACTCTATAAATCAAACTTTGGCTTTAGTTACTCTATAAATCAAACTCTGGCTTTAGCTACTCTTTAATCAAACTCTGGCTTTAGTTACTCCATAAATCAAACTCTGGCTTTAGCTACTCTTTAATCAAACTCTGGCTTTAGTTACTCCATAAATCAAACTCTGGCTTTAGCTACTCTTTAATCAAACTCTGGCTTTAGTTACTCTTTAATCAAACTCTGGCTTTAGTTACTCCATAAATCAAACTCTGGCTTTAGTTACTCTTTAATCAAACTCTGGCTTTAGTTACTCTATAAATCAAACTCTGGCTTTAGTTACTCTATAAATCAAACTTTGGCTTTAGTTACTCTATAAATCAAACTTTGGCTTTAGTTACTCTATAAATCAAACTCTGGCTTTAGTCACTCTATAAATCAAACTCTGGCTTTAGTTACTCTATAAATCAAACTCTGGCTTTAGTTACTCTATAAATCAAACTTTGGCTTTAGTTACTCTTTAATCAAACTCTGGCTTTAGTTACTCTTTAATCAAACTCTGGCTTTAGTTACTCTATAAATCAAACTTTGGCTTTAGTTACTCTATAAATCAAACTTTGGCTTTAGTTACTCTTTAATCAAACTCTGGCTTTAGTTACTCTTTAATCAAACTCTGGCTTTAGTTACTCTTTAATCAAACTCTGGCTTTAGTTATTCTTTAATCAAACTCTGGCTTTAGTTACTCTATAAATCACCCTCTGGTTTTATTTATTCTAAAATCAAACTCTGGCTTTAGTTACTCTTTAATCAAACTCTGGCTTTAGTTACTCTATAAATCAAACTCTGGCTTTAGTTACTCTATAAATCAAACTTTGGCTTTAGTTACTCTATAAATCAAACTTTGGCTTTAGTTACTCTATAAATCAAACTCTGGCTTTAGTCACTCTATAAATCAAACTCTGGCTTTAGTTACTCTATAAATCAAACTCTGGCTTTAGTTACTCTATAAATCAAACTTTGGCTTTAGTTACTCTTTAATCAAACTCTGGCTTTAGTTACTCTTTAATCAAACTCTGGCTTTAGTTACTCTATAAATCAAACTTTGGCTTTAGTTACTCTATAAATCAAACTTTGGCTTTAGTTACTCTTTAATCAAACTCTGGCTTTAGTTACTCTTTAATCAAACTCTGGGTTTAGTTACTCTATAAATCAAACTCTGGCTTTAGTTACTCTATAAATCAAACTTTGGCTTTAGTTATTCTTTAATCAAACTCTGGCTTTAGTTACTCTTTAATCAAACTCTGGCTTTAGTTACTCTTTAATCAAACTCTGGCTTTAGTTACTCTTTAATCAAACTCTGGCTTTAGTTACTCCTTAATCAGACTCTGGCTTTAGTTACTCTTTAATCAAACTCTGGCTTTAGCTACTCTTTAATCAAACTCTGGCTTTAGTTACTCCATAAATCAAACTCTGGCTTTAGCTACTCTTTAATCAAACTCTGGCTTTAGTTACTCCATAAATCAAACTCTGGCTTTAGTTACTCTTTAATCAAACTCTGGCTTTAGTTACTCTATAAATCAAACTTTGGCTTTAGTTACTCTATAAATCAAACTCTGGCTTTAGCTACTCTTTAATCAAACTCTGGCTTTAGTTACTCCATAAATCAAACTCTGGCTTTAGCTACTCTTTAATCAAACTCTGGCTTTAGTTACTCCATAAATCAAACTCTGGCTTTAGTTACTCTTTAATCAAACTCTGGCTTTAGTTACTCTATAAATCAAACTTTGGCTTTAGTTACTCTATAAATCAAACTCTGGCTTTAGCTACTCTTTAATCAAACTCTGGCTTTAGTTACTCCATAAATCAAACTCTGGCTTTAGCTACTCTTTAATCAAACTCTGGCTTTAGTTACTCCATAAATCAAACTCTGGCTTTAGCTACTCTTTAATCAAACTCTGGCTTTAGTTACTCTTTAATCAAACTCTGGCTTTAGTTACTCTTTAATCAAACTCTGGCTTTAGTTACTCCATAAATCAAACTCTGGCTTTAGTTACTCTTTAATCAAACTCTGGCTTTAGTTACTCTATAAATCAAACTTTGGCTTTAGTTACTCTATAAATCAAACTTTGGCTTTAGTTACTCTATAAATCAAACTCTGGCTTTAGTCACTCTATAAATCAAACTCTGGCTTTAGTTACTCTATAAATCAAACTCTGGCTTTAGTTACTCTATAAATCAAACTTTGGCTTTAGTTACTCTTTAATCAAACTCTGGCTTTAGTTACTCTTTAATCAAACTCTGGCTTTAGTTACTCTATAAATCAAACTTTGGCTTTAGTTACTCTTTAATCAAACTCTGGCTTTAGTTACTCTTTAATCAAACTCTGGCTTTAGTTACTCTTTAATCAAACTCTGGGTTTAGTTACTCTATAAATCAAACTCTGGCTTTAGTTACTCTATAAATCAAACTTTGGCTTTAGTTATTCCATAAATCAAACTCTGGCTTTAGTTACTCTTTAATCAAACTCTGGCTTTAGTTACTCTTTAATCAAACTCTGGCTTTAGTTACTCTTTAATCAAACTCTGGCTTTAGTTACTCCTTAATCAGACTCTGGCTTTAGTTACTCTTTAATCAAACTCTGGCTTTAGCTACTCTTTAATCAAACTCTGGCTTTAGTTACTCCATAAATCAAACTCTGGCTTTAGCTACTCTTTAATCAAACTCTGGCTTTAGTTACTCCATAAATCAAACTCTGGCTTTAGTTACTCTTTAATCAAACTCTGGCTTTAGTTACTCTATAAATCAAACTTTGGCTTTAGTTACTCTATAAATCAAACTCTGGCTTTAGCTACTCTTTAATCAAACTCTGGCTTTAGTTACTCCATAAATCAAACTCTGGCTTTAGCTACTCTTTAATCAAACTCTGGCTTTAGTTACTCCATAAATCAAACTCTGGCTTTAGCTACTCTTTAATCAAACTCTGGCTTTAGTTACTCTTTAATCAAACTCTGGCTTTAGTTACTCCATAAATCAAACTCTGGCTTTAGTTACTCTTTAATCAAACTCTGGCTTTAGTTACTCTATAAATCAAACTTTGGCTTTAGTTACTCTATAAATCAAACTTTGGCTTTAGTTACTCTTTAATCAAACTCTGGCTTTAGTTACTCTATAAATCAAACTCTGGCTTTAGTTACTCTATAAATCAAACTTTGGCTTTAGTTACTCTTTAATCAAACTCTGGCTTTAGTTACTCTTTAATCAAACTCTGGCTTTAGTTACTCTATAAATCAAACTTTGGCTTTAGTTACTCTATAAATCAAACTTTGGCTTTAGTTACTCTTTAATCAAACTCTGGCTTTAGTTACTCTTTAATCAAACTCTGGCTTTAGTTACTCTATAAATCAAACTCTGGCTTTAGTTACTCTATAAATCAAACTTTGGCTTTAGTTATTCTTTAATCAAACTCTGGCTTTAGCTACTCTTTAATCAAACTCTGGCTTTAGTTACTCCATAAATCAAACTCTGGCTTTAGCTACTCTTTAATCAAACTCTGGCTTTAGTTACTCTATAAATCAAACTTTGGCTTTAGTTATTCTTTAATCAAACTCTGGCTTTAGTTACTCTTTAATCAAACTCTGGCTTTAGTTACTCTTTAATCAAACTCTGGCTTTAGTTATTCTTTGATCAAACTCTGGCTTTAGTTACTCTTTAATCAAACTCTGGCTTTAGTTACTCTTTAATCAAACTCTGGCTTTAGTTATTCTTTAATCAAACTCTGGCTTTAGTTACTCTATAAATCAAACTTTGGCTTTAGTTACTCTTTAATCAAACTCTGGCTTTAGTTACTCCTTAATCAGACTCTGGCTTTAGTTACTCTGTGTTTTATGCCTTTGAGAGTGTAATGATGTGGGAGGAAGCAGAACCTTTCACAATAAAAGACAACAATAGCTCCTTTTTATCAGAGATCATTTATTCAGAGTGAGTTCTCACTGTGTGATAAAAAACTGTGACCAACACAAGCAGTTTTTCTTATTTTAACACAAATTTTTTCAGTAAAACATGTCAAATTGCAGCTAAACGTGTACAAATCCTTATCCAAAAAAGCTGGGACATGGCGTGAAATATTCTTAGACACATATATAACAATTGCTTCTGGCCGATATGCAGCTGAATACAGTACAAAGACAAGATAATCAGTGATCAGACTGATTTAATTTATTGCTTTCTTGGAAATATGCTCACAATCTGTATTTGATTCCTGCAACACCTTCCAAAAAAGTTGGGACAAGAGCATGAAACACCAGGAAAATTTCTGAATGCTCCAAAAACACCTAGAGCATTGCACAGGCAAGAAAGTTAAATAAGTGTTTAATTTTCTTGCCTATTTCAGGGAGACAATGCCAAGCTACACAACAGTATGGCTTCAAAATAAAAGGGAGGGGCTAGACTGGCCTGCATACTAAAGGTAAGGATGGAATGTTTAAAAAGTTGGGGTGACATCATCTTTCTAAATAAATATGCAATCAAAGCTTCAAAGCTCTACAAAAACATTTCTAAAGACCGCAAAGAATGACATCATCAGAGGCAGGGGATGGAATGTTGGTGAAGCTGGGGATGTTGGGGGCATAATATCCCCATATTTGCCAAATAGTAGGCCATAGTTGGCAACTTTTGGACAAAGCAGTGAAACTGGTGAGGAAAGTGTCGGTATATCTGTCATCTTTTAATGATAGAGATGAAATGTGCTGATGGTCTATGAGAACCCACTCTGATGAACAACTGAAGATGTCCAACAGCAGAGTGTTAAATCAATACAGCTAATCAGACAGAAAACTAATCATCTTCTCTTTGTGGCTGAAAAGAATTTATTTGACTGAATTCGTTGTGTGCACACACAGGGACATTTCTATACAAACACATTTGCATCACAGCTGTTCTTGTGTTCATCCTGATTTTATATTCTGTCAAATCGACACCGTAGGCCAGATGACCCTGAAGCCAAAACAGGGACCTAAGCAGTACACATCAGGATGATGGAGACTCTGAGCTCTCTGATTGGTCGGCTGGGTAGCACTGGGTGGAGGATGAACACATCCCTCAGTGCCTCCTGTCATATCAGGGGAGAAGGAGTGCCTCTGTCTAGTATAAAAATAAATAAATAAATAAATAAATAAATAAATAAATAAAAACCCAATGCCTAAAAAGTTGGGGTGTTGTGTTTAATATTTAAATCAAACAATTATTGTTAAATCTCCTAAACCCATATAATTCAAACTGAGTTAATATTTTGTCCTAAAATGGTGAAATGTCTTGATATGTTGTTTATGTTCTGCTGAGAATCAAATATGGGTTTATGAGATTTGATGTACATTGTTTTATTTACATTTTAAAGTGTCCCAACTTTTATGGGAATGGGGTTGTAGATATCAGAGTAAAGGAGTGAGATGTTTTCACAATCTCTGCGCAGTCTGTGTTCAGTGTGTGTGGGGGGCGCCATGTTGAGCCCCCTCAGCATGGATGAATGGGGGTCTGGTTAGTCGTGGTTTCTACTTTATCAGACCCTAGGGGGTCAGAGTCTGGTTGTTCAGGTCTGTGTGTGTGTGTGTGTGGAGTTGGGGGTCCGTGGTTGGGGGTCAAGGCTTGTTCTCAGCTCACAGTCTGATGGAATGAGATCCCTGAGTCACCATGGAGACCTGTAGGGGGAACAGACAGCAAAGACCATGAGTCAAGATCTGAACAGCAGAGGAAAGTAGGAAGTCTACGTCAAACCAAGCCAGAGCTGGAAATGATGTAGACCACCAAACACGCTCAGGGTCACGGAGAGTGGGACTGGCCTTAGACGTTGGGGGATCGTCAGTCGTTCTCTGAATGAAGCACTGATGTTAGACTGTAGGAAAGGGTGTGATTGACCAATGGTTCAGTTAGTCTGTTAGAGCTCTAGGTGGACCTGAGTCACTGATGATGTAGCAAAGTTAGACTATTAGAGCTCTAGGTGGACCTGAGTTACTGATGATGTAGCAAAACTAGTCTGTTAGAGCTCTAGGTGGACCTGAGTTACTGATGATGTAGCAAAACTAGTCTGTTAGAGCTCTAGGTGGACCTGAGTCACTGATGATGTAGCAAAGTTAGACTATTAGAGCTCTAGCTGGACCTGAGTTACTGATGATGTAGCAAAACTACTCTGTTAGAGCTCTAGGTGGACCTGAGTCACTGATGATGTAGCAAAATTAGTCTGTTAGAGCTCTAGGTGGACCTGAGTCACTGATCATGTAGCAAGGTTAGTCTGTTAGAGCTCTAGGTGGACCTGAGTCACTGATGATGTAGCAAAGTTAAGCCGTTAGAGCTCTAACAATCCTAAGCCACTGATGATGTAGCACAGTTAAGCTGTTAGATCTCTAGGTGGACCTGAGTCACCGAATGATGTAGCAAAGTTAGTCTGTTAGAGCTTTAACAGACCTAAGTCACTGATGATGTAGCAAAATTAGTCTGTTTGAGCTCTAGGTGGACGTGAGTCACTGATGATGTAGCAAAATTAGACTATTAGAGCTCTAGGTGGACCTGAGTTACTGATGATGTAGCAAAACTAGTCTGTTAGAGCTCTAGGTGGACGTGAGTTACTGATGATGTAGCAAAACTAGTCTGTTAGAGCTCTAGGTGGACGTGAGTCACTGATGATGTAGCAAAATTAGACTGTTAGAGCTCTAGGTGGACGTGAGTCACTGATGATGTTGCAAAGTTAGTCTGTTTGAGCTCTAGGTGGACCTGAGTCACTGATGATGTAGCAAAGTTAAGCCGTTAGAGCTCTAACAATCCTAAGCCACTGATGATGTAGCACAGTTAAGCTGTTAGATCTCTAGGTGGACCTGAGTCACCGAATGATGTAGCAAAGTTAGTCTGTTAGAGCTTTAACAGACCTAAGTCACTGATGATGTAGCAATGTTAGGCTGTTAGAGGTCTAGGTGGACCTGAGTCACTGATGATAAGGGAAAGTTAGTCTGTTAGACCTCTAGGTGGACCTGAGTCGCAGATGATGTAGCAAAGTTAGTCTGTAAGACCTCTAGGTGGACCTGAATCGCCGATGATGTAGCAAAGTTAGTCTGTTAGAGCTCTAGGTGGACCTGAGTCACTGATCATGTAGTTAAGTTAGTCTGTTAGAGCTCCAGGTGGACCTGAGTCACTGATGATGTAGCAAAGTTAAGCCGTTAGAGCTCTAACAATCCTAAGCCACTGATGATGTAGCACAGTTAAGCTGTTAGATCTCTAGGTGGACCTGAGTCACCGAATGATGTAGCAAAGTTAGTCTGTTAGAGCTTTAACAGACCTAAGTCACTGATGATGTAGCAATGTTAGGCTGTTAGAGGTCTAGGTGGACCTGAGTCACTGATGATAAGGGAAAGTTAGTCTGTTAGACCTCTAGGTGGACCTGAGTCGCAGATGATGTAGCAAAGTTAGTCTGTTAGACCTCTAGGTGGACCTGAATCGCCGATGATGTAGCAAAGTTAGTCTGTTAGAGCTCTAGGTGGACCTGAGTCACTGATCATGTAGTTAAGTTAGTCTGTTAGAGCTCCAGGTGGACCTGAGTCACTGATGATGTAGCAAAGTTAGTCTGTTTGAGCTCTAACAAACCTAAGCCATTGATGATGTAGCAAAGTTATTCTGTTAGATCTCTAGGTGGACCTGAGTCACTCATAATGTCGCAAAGTTATTCTGTTAGAGCCCTAGGTGGACATGAGTGACTGGTTATGTAGCAAAGTTAGTCTTTTAGAGCTCTGGGTTGACCTGAGTCACTGATGATGCAGCAACATTAGTCTGTTAGACCTCAAGGTGGACATGAGTCACTGATTATGTAGCAAAGTTAGTCGGTCAAAGCTCTAGGTGGAACTGAACCACTGATGATGTAGCAAAGTTAGTGTGTTAGAGCTCTGGTTGGACCTGAGTTACTGATGATGTAGCAAAGTTAGTCTGTTAGACCTCTAGGTGGACATGAGTCACTGATGATGTAGCAAAGTTAGTGTGTTAGAGCTCTGGTTGGACCTGAGTTACTGATGATGTAGCAAAGTTAGTCTGTTAGACCTCTAGGTGGACATGAGTCACTGATGATGTACTAAAATTAGTCTGTTAGAGTTCTGGGTTGACCTAAGTCTCTGATGATGCAGCAAAGTTAGTCTTTTAGACCTCCAGGTGGACATGAGTCACTGATGATGTAGCAACGTTAGTCTGTCAGACCTCTAGGGGGACCTGAGTCACTATTGATGTAGCAAAGTTAGTCTGTTAGACCTCTATGTGGACCTGAGTGACCGGTGATGTAGTAAAGTTAGTCTGTTAGACCTCTATGTGGACCTGAGTGACCGGTGATGTAGTAAAGTTAGTCTGTTAGACCTCTAGGTGGACCTGAGTCACTGATGATGTAGTTAAGTTAGGCTGTTTGAGGTCTAACAAACCTAAGCCACTGATGTTGTAGCAAAGTTATTCTGTTAGAGCTCTAGGCAGACCATCATCTTTAAAGGCAGGAATGGAATAATTCAAAAGCCTTTATCACATTCCTAATAAAGTTAAAAGTGTGTTTAATGAACTCTGATGACATTATCTTTAATGTCAAGGGAGTTCTAAAGCTTCAGGACATCATCTTCAACATCAGAAGATTAAATGTTCTATAGAATTTTGAGATCACACCATCTTTCTAACTCCTGTAGAAGATTGTTTTTTTTTTAAGCAGGTATGAAATAAAGGGCTGTTTGGGTGTCTTAAGACCAGCTCTTGAGTTGATAAACCAGATTAATCCTCCATGATGCTGTATTTGGGTATAAACTGTTTTAAAGTGTCATATTATCAGCCTGGGGTTCAGACTGGGAGGGGGGAATTCTTATTTCCATATAAATAGCTCTATTAATCACTCTGAGTCATTCATGCAGGTCTCATCAAGCTTACAGACTCTTAAATTAAAGTCACAGAGCTTCACGCCTCCAGCCCGCCATTCATCTTCATTTAAACATGTCACTGATGGTGGAGGGGGTGGGGCCTGAACCAGAATGCTGCTGTAAAGCCCTGACCAAGAGTGGGTGTATCAACAAGGCTGTTTGAAAGCATTAAAGCTGCTACAGCTGGAATCAGAACTGCTGATGGCATCCCTGTGATTCA
Source organism: Cheilinus undulatus (assembly GCF_018320785.1). Classification (NCBI taxonomy): domain Eukaryota; kingdom Metazoa; phylum Chordata; class Actinopteri; order Labriformes; family Labridae; genus Cheilinus; species Cheilinus undulatus. Next base: position 3,499,170 of record NC_054878.1, read on the forward strand.
GCGTCACGTCACCAATGGCAGATTGTAGGACATCTTATGGTTCAACAGCCAATCAGAGCCCAGACAGGTTGTATCACTGTACCTAGGCTCCAGTTTATGCTCATCAGTGATTAAGGACCATCTTCACCGTTACCATCAGCTGGTCCTCAGTGAAACAGGACCAAGCTGCTACAGAATTAACCAGGTAAAATCGACAGAAGAGATTTTTCCAGCCTTGAGGTCAGGAAATAAAGAGGCGTGAGCCAAGCCTGGGTCTTCTCAGTTCTTGAAGATTTCACTGTTTTGACTACAGCAGAATGTCAGCTGTAGCAGGTTACTCACTATCACGGCCAGCATCAGAGAAAAAACACTGAGCTACAAGACAGGCATTGAGAGAGAAGGCTGAGTGGAGGACAGAGTCTCTAACACGGCAACGTTTTAGTGTCTATATCTGCTGCAGAGGCATGAACGGACATGGTGTCTGTGGTTTCAAGAAAAAAAGAAAATTCTGATTCCTCTGACAACAGAACAGTTTTCCATGTTTCTGCAGTTCATGTTAAATGACCTTAGATTCCTCTGACCACAGAACAGTTTTCCATGTTTCTGCAGTCCATGTTAAATGACCTTAAATTCCTCTGACCACAGAACAGTTTTCCATGTTTCTGCAGTCCATGTTAAATGACCTTAGATTCCTCTGACCACAGAACAGTTTTCCATGTTTCTGCAGTCCATGTTAAATGACCTTAGATTCCTCTGACAACAGAACAGTTTTCCATGTTTCTGCAGTTCATGTTAAATGACCTTAGATTCCTCTGACCACAGAACAGTTTTCCATGTTTCTGCAGTCCATGTTAAATGACCTTAAATTCCTCTGACCACAGAACAGTTTTCCATGTTTCTGCAGTCCATGTTAAATGACCTTAGATTCCTCTGACCACAGAACAGTTTTCCATGTTTCTGCAGTCCATGTTAAATGACCTTAAATTCCTCTGACCACAGAACAGTTTTCCATGTTTCTGCAGTCCATGTTAAATGACCTTAGATTCCTCTGACCACAGAACAGTTTTCCATGTTTCTGCAGTCCATGTTAAATGACCTTAGATTCCTCTGACCACAGAACAGTTTTCCATGTTTCTGCAGTCCATGTTAAATGACCTTAGATTCCTCTGACCACAGAACAGTTTTCCATGTTTCCATAGTCCATAAGTCCAAACGAGCTTTGTTCCAGAGAAGACGGCTGTGTTTCTGGATCCTGTTCACATATGGCTTCTTCTCGCCATGATCCAGCTTTAACTGTCATTTGTGGATGGTACGGCCAACTGTGTTGACAGACGGTTGATTCTGGAAGCGTTCCTGAGCCCATGAAGTGATTTCAGCACTGAATCATGGCTGTTTTTTAATCCAGTGGCTCCTGAAGGCCCCTTCAGCCTTGTCCCTTGCTCACAGAGATTCTCTGAATCTTTGATGATATTATGGACTGTAGATGGTGGGAGAGTCAAAGTATTCACTATTTCACATTGAGGAAAATTTTTCTGAAATTGTCAAACAAATTGTAGATTCTGTTTTTCACAGATTGGTGAACATCTGTCCATCTTTACTTCTGAGAGACTCTGCCTCTCTGAAATGCTTCTTCTATACCCAGTCATGTTACTGACCTGTTGACAATCAGATTAGAGTTGAAATCCTCCTCCAGCTGGTTTTCATCAGTACCACTTTCTTTTCCGGTCTTTTGTGGCCCTGTCCCTATGTTTTTGAGATGTATTGCTGCCATCAAATTAAAAATAAAAGCTAGTATTTTTAATGAAATGGTAAAATGTTTCAGTTTTAACACCTGATATGTTGTTTCTGTTCCATTGTGAATCAAATATGGGTTAATGAGATTTGACAATCATTGTTTTTATTTACATTTAACACAGCGACCGGGGGGGTCAAAAGTGAGGGACTTACTGTCCGCACTGAGACAACCAGGTCTCAGCGTGCTGGTCTACATATAGTGCCACTGTCCATCCATCCCCATGTTCATCCCCATACCAGACATTGGACCTAGAGAGAAACAGAAAGAGAAAACATGAGGACAACGTGAGGACAACATGAGGACAACATGAGGACAAAATGAGGACAACATGAGGACAAAATGAGGACAGCATGAGGACAGCATAAGGACAGTATGAGGACATAGTGAGGACAGCATGAGAACAACGCTAGGACATTATGAGGATAGCACTAAGACAGCATGAGGACAACATGAATACATAATGAGGACAGCATGAGGACAACATGAGGACCTGTATGCTGATGGCTGATATTTTTTGTGTCTTTCAATGTCCTCTAGGTGTCTGACCTCCTCTCAGGCCTATGTGCTGCTGGCCATCCAGGATGAAGCCTCCCATTGGCTGACCCTCTGGACTGTAGGTGGTACCCTGACTCACTGGGGGAGAAGAAGACAAGAGAGAAGAAGAGAGTTGATTTTACATCACATGACAACTTTTATTAATTTCTTAAATCTTTCCATTATTATTCACTGGTCAGTTAACTACTGTTGTTCAGACATTTATACTTTTCTGAAATTGAAGGGGAAAAACTGTTGAAAAGTGCTGATTCCTTCCTGTCAGTGCTTTGAGCAGACAGTAGCTACACGTGAGCAGTGTGAGGCCAACTTTTACCTGTTTTTCTACCCAGTATTTAAAATTCCTCCAAATAAATAAAACCTTGGCTAACTGTAAATATTCCAGTCACCTTTAGATTGATCAGAGAAGACAAATTAGGACAGCATGAGGACAGCATGAGGACAACAAGGACAAGATGAGGAAAGCATGTTGACAACATGAGGCCAGCATGAAGACAGCATGAGGACAACATGAGGACAGCATGAGGACAGCATGAGGACAACATGAGGACAACATGAGGACAGCATGAGGACAGCATGAGGACAACATGAGAACAGCATGAGAACATCACAAGGACAACATGAGGACAGCATGAGGACAACATGAGGACAGCATGAGGACAACATGAGGACAGCATGAGGCCAGCATGAGGACAACATGAGGACAGCATGAGGACAACATGAGGACAACATGTGGACAGCACAAGGAAAGCATGTGAACAACGTGAGGCCAGCATGAGGACAGCATGAGGACAGCATGAGGACAGCATTAGGACAACATGAGGACAACATGAGGACAGCATGAGGACAGCATGAGGACAGCATGAGGACAGCATGAGAACAGCATGAGGACAACATGAGGACAGCATAAGGACAGCATGAGAACAGCATGAGGACAACATGAGGACAGCATGAGGACAACATGAGGACAGCATGAGAACAGCATGAGGACAGCATGAGAACAGCATGAGGACAACATGAGGACAGCATGAGGACAACATGAGGACAGCATAAGGACAACATGAGGAAAACATGAGGACAGCATGAGGACAGCATGAGGACAGCATAAGGACAACATGAGGACAACATGAGGACAGCATGAGGACAGCATGAGGACAACAAGGACAAGATGAGGAAAGCATGTTGACAACATGAGGCCAGCATGAAGACAGCATGAGGACAACATGAGGACAGCATGAGGACAGCATGAGGACAACATGAGGACAACATGAGGACAGCATGAGGACAGCATGAGGACAACATGAGAACAGCATGAGAACATCACAAGGACAACATGAGGACAGCATGAGGACAGCATGAGGACAACATGAGGACAGCATGAAGACAGCATGAGGACAACATGAGGACAGCATGAGGACAGCATGAGGACAACATGAGAACAGCATGAGAACATCACAAGGACAACATGAGGACAGCATGAGGACAACATGAGGACAGCATGAGGACAACATGAGGACAGCATGAGGACAACATGAGGACAGCATGAGGACAGCATGAGGACAACATGAGAACAGCATGAGAACATCACAAGGACAACATGAGGACAGCATGAGGACAACATGAGGACAGCATGAGGACAACATGAGGACAGCATGAGGACAACATGAGGACAGCATGAGGCCAGCATGAGGACAACATGAGGACAGCATGAGGACAACATGAGGACAACATGTGGACAGCACAAGGAAAGCATGTGAACAACGTGAGGCCAGCATGAGGACAGCATGAGGACAGCATTAGGACAACATGAGGACAGCATGAGGACAGCATGAGGACAGCATGAGGACAGCATGAGAACAGCATGAGGACAGCATGAGAACAGCATGAGGACAACATGAGGACAGCATAAGGACAACATGAGGAAAACATGAGGACAGCATGAGGACAGCATGAGGACAGCATAAGGACAACATGAGGACAACATGAGGACAGCATGAGGACAGCATGAGGACAGCATAAGGACAACATGAGGACAACATGAGGACAGCATAAGGACAACATGAGGAAAACATGAGGACAGCATGAGGACAGCATGAGGACAGCATGAGGACAGCATAAGGACAACATGAGGACAACATGAGGACAACATGAGGACAGCATGAGGACAGCATGAGGACAGCATGAGAACAGCATTAGGACTACATGTGGACAGCACAAGGAAAGCATGAGAACAACATGAAGCCAGCATGAGGACAGCATGAGAAAAACATGAGGACAGCATGAGGACAGCATGAGGACAACATGAGGACAGCATGAGGACAGCATGAGGACAACATAAGGACAGCATGAGGACAGCACAAGGACATTATCAGGACAATGTGAGGACAACATGAGGACAGCATGAGGACAACATGAGGATGGCATGAGGACAGAATGGGGACAGCGAGGACAGCATAGGGACAGCATGAGGACAGCAAGAGGACAGCATGAGGACAGGATGAGGACAGGATGAGGACAACATGAGGCCAGCATGAGGACAGCATGAGGACAGCATAAGGACAGCATCAGGGCAACGAGGACAACATGAGGCCAGCATGGGGTAAAAATGACGCTGATATCATGGCGCTCTTAGAGAGTCTAGCTTGTTGATCAGAAGTATTGATAAGTGATCTATACCTGCTCGGTTTGACTGATCAATCATGGGCTGAACGATTCTTCTCCTGGCATTAATGAACCTGAAATAAAACAGCACATGGTAAACATGATCTTTCACAAATGCTAACAGAAACGCCCCATTTGGAATAGGCGTTTTCAGTTTTCACACTAAACATCCTGAATGGAAATGCTGCAGAAAGAATGAAAAAATGAAGAAAAATAAAAACAAATGAAATAGAAGAAATAGAATAGAATAAAATTAAATAAAAATATGATAAAATAAAATGAAAATCTGACTAACAGAAAGAAATAAATATGAAATAAATGTAATGAATATAAAAACTATGAAAGATGGAGAAACGAATAAAATGAATAATGATAAATAGAAATATATGAATGTAATAAATAAATAAATAATAGGAAATGAAACTACTGAAAAGGCTTGAAACACAAAACTAAGCTAAACAGAGTGTGTATTCTGGATGATTGATTGATTGATTATTTTATTGATTGATTAATTAACTAATTGATTGATTGATCGATTGATTGATTGATCATCAGTCTCACCAGTTATTGACCTGTAGGATTGTAAGGCCTGTGTCCTGTGCCAGCTGCTTCTTCTGCTCCTCTGAGGGGTATGGGTGCTAGGAGGGACAAAAACATGGATATTTAAACATCTTTAAATTATTTTTAAAAGTTTAAAATACTTAAAAAAAAAACAAAAAACAAAAACAGATGTCCACATTAACCAGAAAGGACTCCTGTAACCTCAAAAATACCATGTCCAAACCTAAGAGGCACCTCTGACAAAGCTCTAAACTAACTCTGGACCACCCTCAGACTTCAATGGAACCTTCTGGCACAAACTCTGGAAGCCCCAAACCTTCTGTGCTCCCCAAACACTTACAAAACCCCTGTGCAAATACTTTCTTTCTTTCTTTTATTTATTTATGTGTTGAACAGAATGGAAAACATGATTATTTATTTATTTATTTATTTATTAAACAGAATAGTAAACGAGACTTTATTTATATTTCTATTTATCAAACAGAACATTAAACATGACTATATATATTCATTTATTCATTTATTAAACAAAACAGTATATGTGACTATATTTATTTATTTATTTATTACACAAAACCATATGTGACTATATTTATTTATTTATTAAATAGAACATTAAACATGACTGAATAAATTATTAATTTATTAATTTATTTATTAAACATAACCGTTAACGTGAATAAATATCTATTTTTTTATTCATTTACTAAACAGAATGATAAACACGACTTTATTCATTTATTTACTTATTTATTTATTTATTTATTTATTTATTAAAGAAAACCATGACTTTATTTATTTATCTATCAAAAAGAACTCTCAATGTGACTGTATTTACTTATTTAATAATCTATTAAATAGTACATTAAATTTGACTATATTTATTTATTTAGTTATTTATCTATTTATAAAATAGAACTGTAAATGTGACTATATTTATTGATCTATTAAACAGAATGTAAGCAATGGTAAGTTGAAATGGTAAGTTTATTTATTTATTCATTCATTCACCTATTTATTTATTCATTTATTGAACTTAATTTATGTATTTAAAAGAACAGTAAACAGTATTTTCTTTCTTTCTTTCTTTCTTTCTTTCTTTCTTTCTTTCTTTCGTTCCTTTTTTAATCCTTAGGGGAGACTGTGAGCATTTCACGTTTTTCAGTCTTCATATTGTGATAATTTTGGCTGTGTTCATGTGAATGGCATGAATTTTGGTAAGATTGTGTTTTTTTATTGGATCTTGTTTTTTCCAGCTCAGCTACTACAGTAGGTCTAAAATAAACTGTTCACAAACAAAAGTCACACTCAGGCTGTTAAGAGCAAAAAATGCTCCATTGAAACCCATTCAAACTGCATTTTTTGATATCATTTCCATTAAAGCACATGTTATGGACCATTATAATATTTATTTTCTTTGAGGCATTCATCACCATGCCATACATCTGGTCCTCTGTGGCACCTCATGGCCTCCATATGCTGACTCTGATCACCTCGACCTGTGAGGAGTCTACCAAAGCCAGAGCCAAACTACTCCTCCCTCTGTCTCCGCCTGCAGCCAGACTGGCCGTGTTCTTCAGCCAGCAGGTTCACCGTTGAGCTTCAGTTTGGAAATAAAAACTTCACCTGAGCTAGGTCCATAACACATAATACATGCATTCTATTAGATCTGGGCTTTTGCCTGGGAAATGATCATCTTAACTTCTCTCCACTAGAGGGCGTCATCCTGACCATATCTGCCACATGAAAAAAAACATGGAAACATAATGATGTATAATATCAGTGTTACTACTATATTACATAAAACTACTCTGAATGTGGTAAATTAAAAATAACTCATTTTTCTAATAACATGGTGGCATCATGAGAAAACTGGCATTCAAAGAAGTAAAATCTTTAAAAATGAATGAATATTTGATTTCAATGATTAGGTCAGTTGTAGATAAAATATAGAAAATATAGCTCAGTGAAAGTAGAATTTTTTATTAGAATTTTTATATGTAATATTTTGTAACTACTGCATGAAAAGTGCATTTATTTCTGCTAAGCAGTTTGAGAGCGGTTTATATTAAAAGAGACTGTCATGATGTTGCTGGCCACTGTTTGTTTGTTTGTTTATTTAACGGTATTATAAAATGACAACTGGTTCTCCTACTGTCAGGTGCTGGAACAGCCACGCTCTCATGATGTTGGTAGCCACTTTGGGGAAGATTCCCCGTTTCTTCTGTCTCTTCTTGTCCTGGTCGTCCTCGTCGCCCGTCCCAGGTGATGCCAGGCCTTGGTCGAGTCCGTCTCCTGCCATCAGAGACCAGAGGAGTCATATGATGAGGCACGTATAAACCCTGAACACCACCGTGGTTTTGAAAAGAGGAGCTTGAACGAGAGGAGCTATTAACTCAATGTGAGCCAAGCGTTTGACGTGAGGTAATGAGAGCACCATGAGATGACAGGAAGTAATGAGAGCGTGAGAGGCTGACAGGAAGTAATGAGCATCAGACTGTGTGACCTCAAATTCAACACTTCCTCCTCTAGAGCAGAAGACAGGAGAAAAACAACAGCAGAAACGATGGAGACGACCACAGAAAACACAGAATGCTTGAGGTTCTTTTACGTCAAGGCCGATCCCACGCCATCAAAGCTTATAAAACATTCCATCCTCTGCCTTTGATGATGTCATCAAAGCTTATAAAAGCTGTCATCAGATTTTATAAAACATTCCACCCTCTGGCTTTGATGATGGTGCTATCAGAGCCTATAAAACATTCCACCCTCTGCCTTTGATGATGGTGCTATCAGAGCCTATAAAACATTCCACCCTCTGCCTTTGATGATGGTGCTATCAGAGCCTGTAAAACATTCCACCCTCTGCCTTTGATGATGGTGCTATCAGAGCCTATAAAACATTCCACCCTCTGGCTTTGATGATGGTGCTATCAGAGCCTATAAAACATTCCACCCTCTGGCTTTGATGATGGTGCTATCAGATTTTATAAAACATTCCACCCTCTGGCTTTGATGATGGTGCTATCAGATTTTATAAAACATTCCACCCTCTGCCTTTGATGATGGTGCTATCAGAGCCTATAAAACATTCCACCCTCTGGCTTTGATGATGTCATGAAAGCTCATGAGAAAATCCAATCTCTGCCTTTGGTGATGTCATCAGACCTTATAAAACATTCCATCCTCTGCCTTTGATGATGATTTCCTTTTACATACAGTCCAGTCAAGATCCCCCTGGTTCCCTCTTTGACAGAGGACAGGAAGAGGAGGAAGAGTTCCCGTCCTCTTCATCTCCTCTGTCAGACACAAAGGGAAGATAGAGGAGGAGGAGGAAGAGGAGGAGGAGGAGAGAGGAGGAATAGGAGGAGGAGAGGGGAAAAGGAGGAGGAGGAGAGTTCTACTTCTTCTCCTCCTTCTCTTCCTCTTCCTCCTCCTCCTCCTCCTCTCTGACATTATTTGTGCATCGGCAGCGATGATGGCGTTCCCGTGCTGCTGCTTTCGCGCCCTCAGGGCAGATTCCGCCTTGAAAGCCTGCCTGCAGGGCATGTGAATAATGAATCTGAGAGACTCCTCCCCCGAGGCGGGACACAGACTCGTCTTTCCTTCAGACAGGCCGAGCGTGTCTTTTTGTTTTTGAGGAAGCATCAATCACGGCGCCGGTACGGGCCGGGTTCATGCATAAATATTTCAGCTGGTGAATATTGGCATTAAAGAGGAAAGGGTCGGGGGCTCTGGGGGGCCGTGGGAGATCTGACGGATGACGTCCAGGATTGAGCCTGGGTACAGGGTTCAGTCAGAGTCTGTCCTCTGACATGGGCTCTGTTTCATGTGAGCAGGTGTGATGGTGGTCAGAAAAGGTGCAACCCTAATGGTACTGTGATGCATCCTTAGATGAGGAGGAGTCATGACTTTGGTATAAAACCGAACCGCTACGCTCCTGTGAATGAACTGTGGTATTTTTATTTGTTTGACAGGGTTCTTTAAATCAGCTCTGTCTGAGAGTCTAACTTAGTGAACTTAGTTCTGCCAGACGGAGGCAGATCTCTCATGAAATGATTTTATGGCAAGGACTGGATGCCACAAAACCTCTAAAAGAACCTTTCAAAGATTTAAAACATTGAGCAACCATTAACAAACATATAAAAACCTGGATAATACAAAGAAACCCCTAGAAACCCATTTATAACACTAGAAACCCTTCAACACCAGAGCCCCTCAAAAACCCTAAAAATTAAAAACCTTACAACAGAAAAAGCCTCAAAAACTCTTTAAAAACCCTACAAAAACAAAAACTCTAACAACACTAAAACACCCTTCAACACCATAGAACCTCAAAAATCCATAAACTTGAAATATTATAACAAAAAATACCCTTTAAACCCTTTAAAAAAAATAAAAAAAAACCCTCTGGTGACACTAAAAACCCCTCACACACCATAGTCCCTCAAAAAACCCTAAACCCGCCATTACCAAGCCTGTCCTTCCCTGAAAACCTCCATACAAATGACTCATCACTAAACCCGCCTTTAACTAAGCCATCCATTCCTACATAACCCCAATCTGAACGCACTCTTCCCCTAACCCCACATTTAATGAAGCCTTTCCATCCCTAAATAACCCCCATCTAAACCGACTCATTCCTGGCCCAAAATGAGTTAAAGTGAAAAAATGGGCAACAAATGAAAAAAAGGAGTAATAAGAAAGTTTCAAATCAAAACCCAGTAACATCTTGAGACACTTCCCAGCTATAAAATGAGGGAACTGTCAGCCTGGATGCTAGCACCAATGCTACTTATCCAACACACATGAGTGGTACCATCCATAAATCACAGCTGGGGAGGGCCCATTCACTGGACTTTTCAGGGAAGGGTCCAGATCTGTGGTCGATCCTGATCCCGACTCTCTGTGGTTAGTGTTCACTGAGGTCTGGAAGCTTTCAGGCGTTTAGCTTTAGATTAGCTGGAGGATCACTGATCAGTCCCTCACAGCTGATCAGTGACCATCTGATCAATGGGACTAATGGTGTTTGGTTGGAGCTCAATGGATTAAACAAAGATCCAGAAGATCCAGAGGACTCAGGTATGCAGAGAAGGAACAAACAGAGCCTGTCGGCCTAATTATATCTGAATACCCCCCCCTACCGTCCTATAGAGATAGGGGGTTTAGCCTCGGGGCAGATCTTCACTAACACTAATCTGTCCTGACTGTTCTCTAACACAGAGACGCTCACAGTCACTGCCGAGCGCCCTCCTTTATCTACCCCCACTCTCTTCAAACCCCCCCCCAACACACCACTACCACCACCACACTGCCTGCCATGTCGTGTCTGCATGCATCAACCTGTGTGTGTGTTGGGGGGGTTACCCTGGGGGCAGGCAGGAAAACTGCCTGGGGCCAGGGGAGAAAAGTCATCGCCCAGAGGAACAAAGACTGTCTGCTTCTCTGCTTGATCTCACCACCGCTACATGAACTTAAAAGTAGACCCTCAACCAGCCGAAAAGAAGGTTTATAGCACGGACCATATCGCCAAACTCTCAAGGGAACTACAAGTAAAAAAGCAATCTGTGACAAAAGTCTTTCAAAGACGAAGAGAAGAAAGACGGTTTTTAAATTTCACATTTATTGTCAAATCACAGACTGTGAGGGCCACACCATTGACTCTGAGGGCCACACCATAGACTCTGAGGGCCATACCATAGACTCTGAGGGCCATACCATAGACTCTGAGGGCCACACCATAGACTCTGAGGGCCACACCATTGACTCTGAGGGCCATACCATAGACTCTGAGGGCCATACCATAGACTCTGAGGGCCACACCATTGACTCTGAGGGCCACACCATTGACTCTGAGGGCCACACCATAGACTCTGAGGGCCACACCATAGACTCTGAGGGCCACACCATTGACTCTGAGGGCCACACCATAGACTCTGAGGGCCACACCATTGACTCTGAGGGCCACACCATAGACTCTGAGGGCCACACCATAGACTCTGAGGGCCACACCATTGACTCTGAGGGCCACACCATAGACTCTGAGGGCCACACCATAGACTCTGAGGGCCACATCACAGGCTGTGAGGGCCACAACGCAGACTCTGAGGGCCACAACATAGACTCTGAGGGCCACACCATAGACTCTGAGGGCCACACCATAGACTCAGAGGGCCACACCACAGACTCTGAGGGCCACATCACAGACTCTGATGGCCACACCACAGACTCTGACAGCCACACCACAGACTCTGAGGGCCACACCATAGACTCTGAGGGCCACATCACAGACTCTGAGGGCCACATCGCAGACTCTGAGGGCCACATCGCAAACTCTCAGGGCCACATTGCAGACTCTGAGGGCCACACCACAGACTCTAAGGGCCACATCGTAGACTCTGAGGGCCACATCACAGACTGTGAGGGCCACATCGCAGACTCTGAGAGCCACATCACAGACTCTGAGGGCCACATTGCAGACTCTGAGGGCCACACCACAGACTCTAAGGGCCACATCGTAGACTCTGAGGGCCACATCACAGACTGTGAGGGCCACATCGCAGACTCTGAGAGCCACATCACAGACTCTGAGGGCCACATCACAGGCTGTGAGGGCCACATCGCAGACTCTGAGGGCCACACCATTGACTCTGAGGGCCACACCACAGACTCTGAGGGCCACACCATAGACTCTGAGGGCCACATCACAGACTCTAAGGGCAACATCACAGACTGTGAGGGCCACATCGCAGACTCTGAGGGCCACATCGCAGACTCTAAGGGCAACATCACAGACTCTGAGGGCCACACCACAGACTCTGAGGGCCACACCATAGACTCTGAGGGCCACATCACAGACTCTAAGGGCAACATCACAGACTCTGAGGGCCACATCGCAGACTCTGAGGGCCACATCACAGACTCTGAGGGCCACATCGCAGACTCTGAGGGCCACATCACAGACTCTGAGGGCCACATCACAGACTCTGAGGGCCACATCTCAGACTCTGCAGACCACATCACAGACTCTGAGGTCCACATCACAGACTCTGAGGTCCACATCACAGACTCTGAGGGCCACATCTCAGACTCTGAGGTCCACATCTTAGACTCTGAGGGCCACATTTCAGACTCTGAGGGCCACATCTCAGACTCTGAGGGCCACATCACAGACTCTGAGGGCCACATCTTAGACTCTGAGGGCCACATCACAGACTCTGAGGGCCACATCACAGACTCTGAGGGCCACATCGCAGACTCTAAGGGCAACATCACAGACTCTGAGGGCCACACCACAGACTCTGAGGGCCACACCATAGACTCTGAGGGCCACATCACAGACTCTGAGGGCCACATCACAGATTCTGAGGGCCACACCATAGACTCTTAGGGCCACATCACAGACTCTGAGGGCAACATCACAGACTCTGAGGGCCACATCGCAGACTCTGAGGGCCACACCATAGACTCTGAGGGCCACATCGCAGACTCTGAGGGCCACATCACGGACTCTGAGGGCCACATCACAGGCTGTGAGGGCCACATCACAGACTCTCAGGGCCACATCATAGACTCTGAGGGCCACATCATAGACTCTGAGGGCCACAACGCAGACTCTGAGGGCCACATCGCAGACTCTGAGGGCCACATCGCAGACTCTGAGGGCCACATCACAGACTCTGAGGGCCACATCACAGGCTGTGAGGGCCACATCACAGACTCTGAGGGCCACACCATTGACTCTGATGGCCACATCACGGACTCTGAGGGCCACATCACAGGCTGTGAGGGCCACATCACAGACTCTGAGGGCCACACCATTGACTCTGATGGCCACATCTAAGACTCTCAGGGCCACATCACAGACTCTCAGGGCCACACCATAGACTCTGAGGGCCACATCACAGACTCTAAGGGCAACATCACAGACTCTGAGGGCCACATCACAGACTCTGAGGGCCACATCACAGACTCTGAGGGCCAGATCGCAGACTCTAAGGGCAACATCACAGACTCTGAGGGCCACACCACAGACTCTGAGGGCCACACCATAGACTCTGAGGGCCACATCACAGACTCTAAGGGCAACATCACAGACTCTGAGGGCCACATCGCAGACTCTGAGGGCCACATCACAGACTCTGAGGGCCACATCGCAGACTCTGAGGGCCACATCACGGACTCTGAGGGCCACATCACAGGCTGTGAGGGCCACATCACAGACTCTCAGGGCCACATCATAGACTCTGAGGGCCACATCATAGACTCTGAGGGCCACAACGCAGACTCTGAGGGCCACATCGCAGACTCTGAGGGCCACATCACGGACTCTGAGGGCCACATCACAGACTCTGAGGGCCACATCACAGGCTGTGAGGGCCACATCACAGACTCTGAGGGCCACACCATTGACTCTGATGGCCACATCACGGACTCTGAGGGCCACATCACAGGCTGTGAGGGCCACATCACAGACTCTCAGGGCCACATCATAGACTCTGAGGGCCACATCACAGGCTGTGAGGGCCACATCGCAGACTCTGAGGGCCACATCGCAGACTCTGAGGGCCACATCGCAGACTCTGAGGGCCACATCACAGACTCTGAGGGCCACATTGCAGACTCTGAGGGCCACACCACAGACTCTGAGGGCCACACCATAGACTCTGAGGGCCACATCACAGACTCTAAGGGCAACATCACAGACTCTGAGGGCCACATCGCAGACTCTGAGGGCCACATCACAGACTCTGAGGGCCACATCACAGACTCTGAGGGCCACATCGCAGACTCTGAGGGCCACATCACGGACTCTGAGGGCCACATCACAGGCTGTGAGGGCCACATCACAGACTCTCAGGGCCACATCATAGACTCTGAGGGCCACATCACAGACTCTGAGGGCCACAACACAGACTCTGAGGGCCACATCGCAGACTCTGAGGGCCACATCGCAGACTCTGAGGGCCACATCACAGACTCTGAGGGCCACATCACAGGCTGTGAGGGCCACATCACAGACTCTGAGGGCCACATCGCAGACTCTGATGGCCACATCACGGACTCTGAGGGCCACATCACAGGCTGTGAGGGCCACATCACAGACTCTGAGGGCCACATCACATCATAGACTCTGAGGAACCTCAACAGCTGCCAACAGAGGACACTCATCATGAGGGTGTAGATTGTTGTTTTTTCTGAGTTTGAATACCGATCGAGAGATGAAGGACTGGTTGATCTGTTCATCCATCATGAAAACGAAACAATCATGACAACCACTGGAGCTGACATTCAGAGTCCATCCTGGATGTTTTTTATGTCAGTCTAATTTTCTCTATCTACCATCATCTCAGAGCATTATGTGGACCCGCACTGAGAGGATACAATGGTTTTCAAAAACACACATGAGACATTTAGAGCTGACTCTTCTCACTTATGAGTGCCTCTACTAGAACACGGTTCTGTTCATTTCTCTTTTAGACCATGCTTGAGTTCACATGAGTCATGACCTGGATCACCTTTGTAGGTGGACTCAAGACTGGAACACTTGCACCAGCTGGTATCAGGATTGCTCAGACCCAGACCCGTGTCCCTAATGTAAACGAAACTGTTTGTTTCTTATTCAGCTTTAATTTGGAAAGGTTTCTGTCTCACCCAAGTCACTGCTGTTGTCCCCACTCTGAAAGATGTGTCCCCCACTGGATGGCCCCGGGGTCCCCACAGATGGCGTGGAGCGGTTGTCGTCCAGGTCCCTCCAGGACGCCTGAGTCTGGAGGGGAACAGACAGGAAGTCCACAGGAAAGAGGAAGTGGTGAGTAAGACAGGAAGAGGAAGGCTGGTCCAGCAGAAAGGAAGTGTTACATTACCGTAGAGTCCATCATGGATGTTACAGGGTTTAAGCTTGAGGATGTGGACCTATGGAGTCTGTCTCAGAGACTGAGCACACTCAGACGGAGCCCTGTATTTATCTGTAACCCCCCCTCTGAGAGCTCACAGCCTCTTCAGCTCTCAGAGCGTCAGCTGTTTGCCGGATGGTTCTCTGATGAAGAGTCCACAGATGACGAGGAGATGCTCAGAGACAAAGACGCAGCGTGAACGCCACAGCAAGAGAAAGAGCGTACTCTTTATGTGGGATGGTAACGGACTAGTAATGAGTCGGGCCGTCCATGAGGGGGGGTGAAGGGTACAGCTTACTGGAATATATGAAAGTCTGCCTCTGCCTTTGATTATGTTGTAATTTAGAGATCATTACACATTCCCATGATAATTCCCATGCCTTTGATTATGTAATAGTTTAACGTCTTTGAAAAATTCTGTGTCTGCCTTTGATTATGTCTGTCTTTTAAAACATTCAGCCTCTGCCTATGATCATGTCATCCTTTAACATCTTTGAAACATTCCGTCTCTGCCTTTGATCATGCCATCCTTCAACATCTTTGAAACATTCCGTCTCTGCCTTTGATCATGCCATCCTTCAACATCTTTGAAACATTCCATCTCTGCCTTTGATCATGCCATCCTTCAACATCTTTGAAACATTCGGTCGCTGCCTTTGATTATGTCATCGTTTGACATCTTCAAAACATTCAGCCTCTGCCTTTACTCATTCTTTAATGTCTTTGAAACATTCCATCTCTGTCTTTGATTATGTTATCGTTTAATGTCTTTGAAACATTTCATCTTTGCCTTTATGTTATCGTCTATCGTCATTGAAACATTCGTGTAACATCTTTCAAACATTTTACCTCTGCCTTTGATTGTGTCATCGCTTAATGTCTGCATTTGATCATTTCATTGTTTAACATCTTTGAAACATTCTTTCTCTGCCTTTCAACTTGTAATCATTTAACATCTTTGAAACATTCTGTGTCTGCATTGATTATATCATTGTTTAGCACTTTTGAAACATTTTGTCTCTGCATTTGATCTTGTCATCCTTTGAGGTCTTTGAAACATTTTGTCTCTGCATTTGATCTTGTCATCTTTTAGAGTGAACCTCCATGTTTTTCCTGCTCTCTGTCCCTCTCTGAGTTCCTGCCTGTTTCTCCTGATTTTCTGGAATATAATGAACATGCCACCATTGACTACGGTCATCATAAACTGATTTTTCCATCCATAGAGAGTGCTGGTTGTGGTTTTGATAAAGTGTGCCTCTCGGAGTGACTCTCAGTGATCATCCATGTCTATTGTTCTGTTTCATACCCCTGCAGCTCTCCTATACTGTTATAGAGGAACCAAGGTAACTGATATGATGAGAGACCAGGTCAGGGATCATAAGTGGGATACTCTAGAACCACATGAACACATGAACTAAGGTCAACCTGAGCCGTCTGGCTGACTGAAAGTCCAGTCCATTGAAGGCAGCATCTGTTAAAATGAGACACACTGTACAACTGCTCAGACACAGAACTATAATGATGATCAGGGGACTCACACTGTCATCCAGGTGATTGGAGGATCCGGTCATGTGATCATAATCGGCCTTACACATGTCTCGATCCTCGATGACGAGGTCGATGGGCATCTTCCCCTTCAGACAGCTGATATATCTGTGACAGAAGTTATCACACAGCTCATGGACCTGCATGACCAACACACAACAGTATGGTATAAAATGATCAAAAATTTAAAAATTAATCAAATATACCATTAAATAGTCTGAATTATAGCAGATCATCAATATTCTTTCTGTATGGCAGAAGTTATAACAGAGACCAAGAGACTACTGCATCATTCAGAATAAACAAGATGTGTCTTAAAAAGATAAGATCAAAACTATCATGGAAAAATACAACCTCAATTCCAAAAAAGCTGGAACGCTGTGTTAAATGTACATTTCAGAAACTTTTCGGACAGGGCCACGTTTATAGTTGTGTAGCATTATTTACATTTTGCACAGCGACCCAACCTTTCAGAACCGCAACAAAACCAGGGGTCCAATCAGTAATGTAGATGATATGATATGGCTCAGTTTACATAGGTTAAAGGCAGAGGGGGGCGTGGGTGTGTGTGTGTGTGTGTGTGTGTGTGTGTGTGTGTGTGTGACCACTCTTACCTTCTCCAGCTCCAGCAGGTGAAAACGCAGCACCTGGATGGCCTGGATCATCTGAAACATGTCAGATCATCAGCATAGCATGTTTGAGATCATTCTCTGGTATTATCAAACATGTTAAAGTCTCACCAGGTTGTCGAGCTCTGGATTTGAGGAGAATAGTGGCTTTTCTGAGTGAATCTGTGAATAAAATCATCAGATAACTTTGAATTAGAGTCAGTGTAGTATCCGTAGTAACAGTAGGGACCATGCTGATGTCTGTTAGGTCTGACCTGTTTGGCAAACACGGCGATGTCCTCACTAAAGGAGTCTGACGAGCAGAGGTTACCTCCGGCCACACCCGGTGACCGTGGCGTACAAGTGGCGAGCTCACACTTCTCAAAGACCAGAGCCAGGAGCGGGAACAGAGGGTGGCTACCAGAGTAACATTTAGATTATATCACAATCAATTATAGTAATCAATAACTACAGAGTGATTTACCTGATTAATAACAATAATATATGGCATTACAGTATAGACCTGGTCCTCGTCCCTCTAATGATAATCAATTGATAAATCAATAATGCTATTGTTTAGTCACAGTACCCATAGACCTGGTCCTTGTCCTTCTTCAGTGCCTCGCTTACTGCCCCTCCCACACCACTCGACAGGAAATTGTGTGGTGTGTGTGGTGAATAGTGTTGTGGCTGAGGGGTGTGGCTCAGGTGGTGGACCTGCAGTGGCCGTGGCGTGTGAGGGTCTCCATAAACCCCAACCCCCCCGTCCATCATGGCCCCCCCAAACTGAGCCAGGTCTTCATACTGGTGAGGACAGATATAAATTATTGATCAGAGGAGGAGGCGACAGATAATTCAATGATTTGTGTTATAACAGATTGTATTAAATAGATTATGTTCTTATTTCCATGGTAATGTGAAAGAACATCCTGAGCACGAGTGGGGGGTCTAGACCATGCTCGTCATCTTCAGCGCTTTCCCCACAACATCGAGACCACATCTACATCAAAACTAGACCACTTATGGACCACATCTACACCATAACTAGACCACTTATGGACCAGATCTACACCATAACTAGACCACTTATGGACCACATCTACACCATAACTAGACCACTTATGGACCACATCTACACCATAACTAGACCACTTATAGACCACATCTGCCCCATCTAAGCCATATCTTCGCCACATCTTCACCATATCTAGACCACAGCTACACCAAATCTTAGCTACATCTACACCACATTTAGACCATATCTAAGCCATGTCTACGCCACATCTACACAACATCTACGCCACATCTAGACATATCTAGATCATATCAAGACCACATTTAAGCCATGTCTAGACAACATCTTTGCCAAATCTAGACCAAATCTATGACAAATCTACCCCACATCTAGACCACATCTATGCCCCATCAAGACCACATCGACATCAAATCTAGACCACATTTGCACCAACTCTAGACCACATTTCGGCCATATCTATACCTTATCTACACCATATCTAGACCACTTCTGTTCCATATCTAGACCACATCTTTATCACATCTAGACCACATCTGCGCCATATCTAGACCATTTGTAAGCCATGTCTATGCCACATCTACACCACATTTAAGCCACATCTAAGCCACATCTAAACCATATCTAGATGATATCTATACCGCATCTGCGCCATATCTAGACCACATCTACACCAAATCGGAACTAAATATATACCACTTATTAACCACATCTATACCATATCTAAACCATATCTAGACCACATTTTCATCATATCTAGACCACATCTGTACCATATCTAGACCATATCTAACCCATGTTCATGCCACATCTACACCACATTTACACCACATCTAAGACATATCTAGATCATATCTAGACCACATCTTTGCCAAATCTAGACCACATCTATGACAAATCTACACTATATCTAGACCACATCTGTGCAATATCTAGACCATTTCTAAGCCATGTCTACGCCACATCTACACCATATCTAGACCACATTTTGGCTCTTACTACTTTGCATCTAAACCAAATGTTGACCATATCTACACCAAATCTGCACCATGTAAACGCTACATCTACACCCCATCCATGCCACATCTAAGCCACAGCCATGCCACATCTATACCAAATCTGAGATAAATATATTCCACTTATGGACCACATCTATACCATATCTACACCATATTTAGACTATACCTAGGTAATGTGTAAGCCATGTCTAGACCAACATCCACACTAAATCTACGCCACATCTAGAAAACATCCACACCACATCTACACCACATTTTTTCAATATATAGACCATGTCTAAGCCATATCTAGACCACATCTACACCAAAGACGACATCTGCACCATATTTAGACCACATCTACACCAAAGACGACATCTGCACCATATTTAGACCACATCTACACCAAAGACGACATCTGCACCATATTTAGACCACATCTACACCAATTCTAGACTACATCTAGGCCATGTCTATGCCACATCTACACCATATCTAGGCTACACCTAGGCCATGTCTAAGCCATATCTAGACCATCTAAGCCACATCTAGATAACATTCACACCATATCCATGCCACATCTATGCCACATCTAGCCCACATCCAAACCATGTCTATGCCACAACTTCACATCTAAACTAAATTTGCACCATATCTACACCAAATCTTTGCCATGTCTATGCCACATCTAGTTCACATCTATGCATGTCAACGCCACATTTAGACCACATGTGCGCCACAACAGGATCACAACTGAGCCATACCTACGCTACATCTACTCCTGTGCACGACCACTTATAGACCACATCTACACCATAAGAATACCATATGAAGACCATCCTTTAATACCTGGCATCATCATGGATTAACCATTTCATTAAACTTTATAGATAAAAAATCAGTTATAGATATTTAATCATCAATAATCTCAGACTACTGTCCTTTAACACCTGACATCATCATGGTTTAATAATTTTAATAAACTTTTACTGATAATCAATCAATAATCCATCAGTCCTACCCTCTGGGTCATGTCTGTGTGCTGCTCCTAATCCAGGTTAAATTTAATCCAGTCTTGAATCCTGATTCTAGTCATCAATAATCAGCTGATTGATCAGCTGATCCCTCTGATCTCCGACCACGAGCTCGTCTCATCTCAGTCTGAGCGCCAACAGCTGACCCACCAATTATACACCCACTCTGGGCTCTTCCTGTCCATACTTTCAGAATAAGATCCCTCAGTACAGCCTGTCTGTGGCTCAGTGGTGCAGAGGCTCGTCTTAATGTCTTCATGCTTTATTTTGAAGGGAGGGCCCCCCACTGTGATCTGATTGGAGGCTGATTCAGGGTGTCAGTGCTGTGTTACATGTAATAAATCATCAACACCGCAGACAGCCCTCAGCCTGCTGTGGGGGGGCCCAGGCTACTACTGGGGGGGGGGGGCTGAGGCTGGCCTCAGTGTACTGCACAAAATTAATTTCTCCTCCAAAGATGACCCTTGTCCTCTTCCGTAGGTCTGACAGCTCAGATTAAACTGACCATTAAAAAAAAAAAAATTATAAAAAAAAAAAAAAAGTCAAAGAGAGGAAATTGTAAATTTTTTTTTTTCCAATTTTTGTGACCAGATTGAAAAATTACAAAGCAGGTCAAATTTTTTTCTATTTTTTCCCATTTCTTAAAATAAAAAAAAACATAAAACTGTTTGTATTTCCTGTTTTCTTCCAGGAAATGTAACTGCCTGAAGAAACACTGATCATAACATTCCTTTTTGTCCTGTGTGAAACTTGGCAAGGGAAAAAAAATGTTACATCACCAGTGTTCTGTTCTTTTATCTTCCTTATTTGAATTAAATAAGGAAGATAAAAGAACTTTTTATCTTTTATAATTCATTCTTTCTAAAAAAACAAAACAAAACAAAAAAAACAGTCAAAATGTGCGTGAATGAAGGTCATCTGATCAGGCTGATAGAGCCAAGGGCAGGGTTTTCCTCTGTCCTGTTTAACAGCGTTTTTGTTGTTGTTGTTTGTATTTCTGATTTAAAATATAAAATCTTAAATATTAATGCTCTCTAGTCCCTACATGAGGCTTGATGAGCCTGTTTGATAATCTGGACGGCAGAGCTGTCTGAGTATCATGTTTCATATGTTGCATGGTAAAACACAAAACATTTGTCCAGTCGAGTTCTGATTCTAGGATTTCAGTTTTCTACAGAAACAAGAGAGGCCAGTTACTGAGCTGATTCAGACACAGTAAACCTCTGTGGATAGGGTTAGGGTTAGGCTATAGTAGATTAAGCTTTTTATTTTAGTCTTTTCACTTTGAACACTTTATTTTGATCAAAGAGAAATCTGGAAATGTGAATTTTCATATTTAAATTACATGCATCATTGAACATTGGTTGTTAAAGTCTGGAATTTCTGTGCATTTCTTTTATGATTAGAAGTCTGACAAAGAAAAGAGGCCTCATCAATGAAGCAGACTTCCCTTCAGAGTAAAGATAAACAGCCCCATCTGGTGGATGGTCAAAGAAATGACAGTAAAAGTTGGTCAGGTAAGCATGAAAATCCACAAGACAGGCACAAGGTATCAGACACCCAGGTGGCATCAGCCGTCCGGAAGAATTCAGACATTCAGATTTTCTTTTTAAGGAAAAATTACCGGGATGTTGCGATGATTCAGGAATCTCATTTATTAAGAAAAGGATACTAATATTTTTACCACCAGGTTTCACCATTGTTTTACTTCATCACCTGCTAAGACAAATTCCAAAAGTGTTATGGGAATATGTAAGCGTAAGCTGACGTGTGATATAACTGGATCGTGGGCAGATACCAAAGGACTGGAGACCATTGCAAAACCCTCTTTATCAGCCTAAGCCCCTAATACATATGACTACTGTCTATAACACTGTGAATCAGGGGTTTCCAAAGTGTGGGAGCGTGAGCCTCCCCTAGGAAGAACTGATTCATTCAGTGGACCCCCACCCACAAACATGATTCAAATTGAAAAAAAAATAAACAACAACATTTCAAACATTTATGTCTAATCTTTAAACGTTTTTAACATTAATATATTTGGGATATTTTGGTTTGCAGATGTCCTTAAATATCTGCCTTTCCCTCGTATTCAGTTATAACGCCTTTAAACACCCCTTTGTCATATTTTTTGGGCCATTTCAAAACTTCTTTTTGCTTCTTTTTCCCCATTTTTTTCCACTTTAATCCCATTTTTGCTCTTCTTCACCTTTTTGCCCATGTAAGCTACCTTTCATTATTAAATATCCCCTTTTATCAAATGTTTTTTGCTTATTTTTGCCACTTTTTCCCAAGTTTTGCCATTTTTATCCCATTTTTTGTCAATTTAAACTACCCTTTGCCATTACTTACCACTTGTTTCCTCTTTTTTTGCCAATTTTTTTTTTGTCATTAAAGTCACTTTCCACTCATGTTTTTGTCACTTCTCACAAATTTTTGCTACTTTCTGACCATTTTTCTGTTTTTTCTCCACATTTTCCCCCTTTTTTTTTGCTGCTTTTTGACTATTTTGCCACCTTTAGCCTATTTCTATTGCTACTTCAAGCTGTTTTTGCCTCTTTTTACCTCTTAGATTGTGGCTCTTGTAAAGGTATTTTCAATAATTTTGGTCTTTGGTTGAGGAACACTGCTCTATAGCATAGTCCCTATAGTAACTATGAGTTTATCTATTGTGCTCCATGCACAGCAGAGGTTCGCAAAGCATATCACCTTTTTCTGGTTCTGCGCATCCCCTGAAGCTCAGTGGCGCCCCCCAGGGGAGGCTCGCCTCTCACTTTGAAAACCAGTGCTCTAACTAGATCTCTGCTCAAGCCTGCAGGCTTCTGTTTGGTGGTGGGTGCAGACATTAATGCAGGGTAGGACAGTGGTTTGGAACGATCAGGTGGGCGTGAGAGCAGACACCATCATCTGGCTTCCATAGCTTTGTGCCAGTGGAAATCTGACACTGGTGTTATTGATGAACAGCACCTGATAAACCCCTCACTGAGAGATTTTCCTTTTCCCAGCAAGGCACAAGTCTTTTGCGAGGCCAGATTTTATTTTTGCATCTAAAGAGTTATTTTGCAACATTCACAACTCTCTTTACGTACCAGTCACTTGGACAGGTCATAAGCCCACCTTTTGTTCAGTTTTTATCAAAAGTTCTATAAACCAGAAGCATCTTTTGACAAGTCAGACTGTTAGAGGTTTCTGCATGACATACAGTTAAATCCCTTATCTATGAATGACTCTACAACTTTGGACAGTCCTTTCACTGTTTAGGAATGTGAAGCAGCAACAAAAAGCATGGCGCTAGGTAAATCTGTGGGCCCAGATGGGATTCCTCCCGAGTTCTTAATCTTAAACATTAAACCTCTTTAGTCCCTACATGAGGCCTGATGAGCCCGTTTGATAATCTGGATAGCAGAGCTAGCTAAGTATCATGTTTCATATGTTGCACGGTAAAACACACATTTCAGTTATCTCCTGATCTGATCCTAACTGAGGTCATTCTTAAAGGGGTGGACATTACTGAGGACAATCTGACAGGGGAGGACATTACTGAGGACAATCTGACAGGGGAGGACATTACTGAGGACGTTCTGACAGGGGTGGACATTACTGAGGACGTTCTGACAGGGGTGGACATCACTGAGGACAATCTGACAGGGGAGGACATTACTGAGGACGTTCTGACAGGGGTGGACATCACTGAGGACGTTCTGACGGGGCTGGACATTACTGAGGACGTTCTGACAGGGGTGGACATTACTGAGGACATTCTGACAGGGGTGGACATTACTGAGGACATTCTGACAGGGGTGGACATTACTGAGGACGTTCTGACAGGGGTGGACATCACTGAGGACAATCTGACAGGGGTGGACATCACTGAGGACAATCTGACAGGGGTGGACATTACTGAGGACGTTCTGACAGGGGTGGACATCACTGAGGACAATCTGACAGGGGTGGACATCACTGAGGACGTTCTGACAGGGGTGGACATCACTGAGGACAATCTGACAGGGGAGGACATCACTGAGGACAATCTGACAGGGGTGGACATCACTGAGGACGTTCTGACGGGGGTGGACATCACTGAGGACAATCTGACAGGGGAGGACATCACTGAGGACAATCTGACAGGGGTGGACATTACTGAGGACATTCTGACAGGGGTGGACATCACCTTCTTGGCACCTTCTTTATTACAGGATGAGTCTTTTAAATCCCAATGTTTTCAATGTTTAATTTGGGATCGGTCTCAGATCCCAGAATATTGTGGGAGGCTGTAAAAGGTTTATAGGAAGCAGTTCCACTTTGTACGCCTCTACCCGCCTTAATTGTCCTGGAGTCTTAGTCGGCAATACTTAATGCCTTCTAAAACAAAATTCTCATAAGCAATTGCATTCCTGAAAGAACTGGTAAAAAAGAGAAATTAACTCTTAAGGTGTCTCCAGTCTACAGTCACCATGTTTCTTGTTATGCAGTTCTGTATGGAGACTCCTCAGTAGCGGCTACGTCATGTGTTTTGTTGCTCTCATTGGCCCGTAAATGTGACAGGCAGAACGTTTATCCAATCACCCGCCAAGTTTTTTTTTTCAAAGGCTCTGCCTTTTCAAAATCACTGTCTATGAGAGGTTTACACTTACTAACCTGACTCCAGCCAGAGGCTCATGTGTTGTGGCGCATTCTTATCAATAAATGCCACTGTGAATTTTTGGCCCTATTGTTTGGTACTTACTGTCAGTGTGGAGGACAGCAGAAACAAACGCTGTAGTTGCCCTTTTACACTGAACCCACAAACCCAACTGCTTAACAGTGTAAGGTTATTGATCGGTGGCAGGCCCATCCGTTTTCCCACCTGGGAAAGAGAAGGTGTATCTACTCTTGGAGATATTTTTGGTGAGGACGGCTTACTTCCTTTTCCAAGATCTGTTTGACAAGTATAATATGCCTCACAACACCTGATGCTGCACAGTCCCATTACAATACAATATCTATATTCAAAGGATTAGTTTCTAGAATTTAAAGCTTTCTCTCTCAGCATGCTTATAGACGTCACCATCTACATGCTCTCTGGAGGTCAGATGTCCCTGACATGAATCCTACTCTTGATTGGGACAAAGTTTGGCTTTACATAGACCTGGCCTCTAGAAACCCCGACCACCAACAAATTCATTACAATTTTGTATACAGGCTGTATTTAACGCCCAGGAAACCGCATAGAATGAAAATAATCACTGACCCTTCATGCTCTTTCTGCTTCTGAAAAGCCGTTAGCTCGTTTATACATATATTTTGGGAATGTCCTCCTGTTGCAGCATTCTGGAAGTCAGTTTCCAAGTCACTATCCAAGATATTAAATATGGCTCTGCCTTGTTCACCTGCTGCTCTGAAATTAAACGACCTCCTACTGGTTGGTATTACAGTTTGCAAAAACTGGGCATTACTGGCCGGGCTTACCGTGGCAAAAAAGTTGTTGGTGACATGCTGGAAATCCCCCCATCTCTTCTATTAGGGCTTGGCTCCTTATTTACTTAGACATATCCATCGGCTGCATTCATGGAGCAAAAGACTGTCAGTGACTGCATTTACATGGACTGGAGTATCCCAGTTTCTCTTTGTGCATGTATATGTCTTCAGAAACCGGGATATTACAGTATCCCAGTTTTGAGAAACCCGCTTTTGCTACCTGGAGAACTCCAAAAGAAAACGGGATGCTGTGCCATGTATATGCCGTATCCCGTTGTCTGGCTGCTGTAGACTAACTGCACAGACACGACTTTGATTTAACTTAATTTAACTTCAGATTCTGTAAATACTGCATCTGTGTGGCGGAGGATCAGCTGATCTGCTCTGAGAGAGCGACAGCTGAGCAGTTGTGTCTGCAGCAGATCAGTCTTTCATCTGATGGCAGTTTTAAGTCATGACGCCCTCATATTCTGGTAAAACATGAACTGAACAGTTTAATATTTCAGCCATTAATGAAACGTGAGCATAGTTTACTGTAGAGACAGAGAATGACCGCTAACATCATGAGTAACTGGGATTTAGAGCTCTGTGAGCTGAAGATGGAAAGCTGGTACTCAGTGATCATTCTGCAGAGTTTGTCAACGCCGCCCAGGTCAGACGTCTAGAAACGATGACTCTTCCAGTGTACTTTTCAAAGTAAAAGCATAACCTTTTTCAAAGCCCACTTTAAGCTGTCCCGTTTTCACAGACTTTTATTTTGGAGTCGTTTCCAGACAGTTATTTAGTAAAGTAAGTCAACTGCAAGATGCTTCGCTCTTTCTTGGCGTCTCTGCCAAACTTTGGAAGTGTTTAATAATAATTCTAACGGCCTAATGGTGATGATAGTTGGAAATATTAAGTTGTGTTAAGCTTATTTATTTGAGATCTCTCGTCCACTGCTTGTCATCCTCTCAGTCTCTTTTCTGCGATGCTTTATTACCTGTAAGCACACATTCTTAACCCTTGTGCCTTCCTCAAATTTACTACCCTCTTTACACCTTCGAGGCAAAAATGTACACATACAGAAAAATTGCCATTAAATCACCATACGCCAATATTTTTTTCTCCTTTTTTTTCATAAATCTCACCTGCTCAAATCTAACAAATATTGAATAATTTTCAAGATTTTAACCCTTTAAATGCCAGTTTGATTATTTGAAAAAAAAAATTTTTTACAAAAAAAAAAAAAAAAACAGAAAAAGTGAATTATTTTTCATATAATATTTTCTAGGCTAGAGGCCTGGGTTGGGGTGGGATTGTGTTTTTGTCAGATACTGTCTGGATGTCCGTGTGGATGACTAATACGGCGGTGGACTTCTTATACCATCTGGAGGTTTGATACCCTCAGATCGTCTGATGGGGTAGTGGGTCTGCTGAGCAAGGCAGTGTTGCATTCCTGATATCAAAGTAAGTAAAGTAAGTCTTTGGGTCTTTGGTCCTCCTGGTCTCACTAAACTCTCGTGAGGCCTGGGGAAACTTCTACAGGCACCTTGCATGGTTTCCTCACCTTGCACGGTTTCCTGGGCCTGATACAGCTTACCACATACTGGGTGCCCAGTACCCAGTGTATTGGACCAGATGTTGGGGGTGGCCATGTGCATTGTGGAGGGGTCAGATGCGAGGATACCTGGAGAGATAGAGCATAGGCCTGGAGCAGGTCTGGAGGATGGCCAAGAGGTTGGAGCAGTACAGGACCAAGTTTGACAAACTGGCATATGTCCCCGTTTCTGACCTGACCTTATACGTGTAAATGTTTCGTAGATTTATTTTTATCTGTTATCTTTAATTCTGTAAATATTCATGTTTGTAATAGTTAAAAATTATACTCCAACACTTCAGTGTCAGTGATTTTAGAACTTTAACAATGGTCCTCTCTGCCCCACTTCTCCTGATCCTGGTCTCTGCCCCTCATCTGATTTAGTTCATCATAAGGCGTGTTCCTTCCTAGCAGAGTTGCTCTAAAATATTGCTTAATCACTCTGAAGCCAGGACTTCTTGTTTGGACATTTGAAGCTGTCTGAGAGGAATCTTTGAATATTTATTTTGTTCCTTTACCATGGAATAGTTCTAATATCATAAATAACACAAGTTTGTGAGGAGCCAAGGGCCTTCATACTTACAGAATGGCTTCTCTCAGACCAAACAATGAAGCGCTCTAAGCTTTAAAAGCAGCAGTCATTATCAGACTCACCTTTGTGAAGAAGCAGCCATTAGCAGACTCTTATCTGCTGCTTTGAATGTAACATCTGATAACTGCAGCACCACACAGCTAACCCTTTCAGGCCTCAGTAGCTGCTCACACGCAACGTGCCTCTATCTCTACAGGGGCCACTGAAATAGGCAGTTAAAGGACACATATGTAGAAGTAAACAGAGGAACACCTGTCATGGGCTGGATGCACCATCTCATAATGAACTCTATGTTCATACTGTTGAACCTTTAGAGCTGCAGGTTAGATTTTTGATGGCCCGGTTCTTGGAGTGTTTTTGTGTCTTGTTGTTTAGGTAATCTATTCTCAGGTGTTTCTGTTTAAATTTAAAGGAGCAGTCGTTGTGGTGGTACTGACTGATCTATATCTCGTGATTAAGGATTTCATCTTCAGTTTTCAGGCCGCTGTTTAACAGAGTTGATACGGATCAGTCAACACCAGGCTGTGGATTAGGGGACTCTTATTTGTTCATTGTTGAAAAAAAGCCATGTTAGCATGAACACACTAACAAATACGCAACAACATGATCACTGCTTAGTGCTACTATTTGGTTTAAATGCTACATACTCTCGGATAACTCCTAACAGAACTGAGATTACTTACAATGTAGCCACAAATGCTGCCAACATCGGTTCTAACATTTAATTAAAGAACCATTTAAACCAGATAGAGGAGAACCACATTTTTCAATGTCTGCACTACTGTCATTACACTTGCTCACTTGTCTCACAGTGATTTTCTTACCCTACCCTAAACCCCAAGCCTTAATTCATTAACCTAATCCCTTAATACAACCCCCTTAACCAAAGCCTTACTCCATAAACCTGACCCCTAAACTCAAGCCTTACTCCACAAACCTGACCCCTTAACTCAAGCCTTACTCCATAAACCTGACCCCTAAACTCAAGCCTTACTCCATAAACCTGACCTCTAAACTCAAGCCTTACTCCATAAACCTGACCCCTAAACTCAAGCCTTACTCCATAAACCTGACCTCTAAACTCAAGCCTTACTCCATAAACCTGACCTCTAAACTCAAGCCTTACTCCATAAACCTGACCTCTAAACTCAAGCCTTACTCCATAAACCTCACTGCCTAAACGTAACCCCAACCCTCACTCCATAAACCAAATCCTTAAGCCTTACCCCCTAAACCCAAAACTTACTCCCCAAACCTAACCTCCTGAAACTTCTAACTTCTAAATCCTACTCACTATACCTAACACCCGTAATCTAACCAGTACAGCCTAAAATTAACCCCTAAAAAACCTCTCAGACCTAACCCTTCCTCCCTAAATCTAACCCACTGAACCTTAATCTCATTCCAGAAACCTAGTTATCTAAACCTTACTATCTTAACCTAGCCTATACTCCTTAAACCTAATCCCCTAAACCTAATCCTTACTCCATGAACTTTATTTTACTGCCTCACTCTAACCTCCTGACCAACGACCTTGCTCCTAAACCTAACCTCTCATCCAAAGCCCCCAAACCTAACCCTTACTTCCTAAGACTAACTCAATAAACCTTACTCTGACTTCCTAAACCTAGCCCCTAAACCTAATCTTTACTTCCTGAATCTAACTTCAAACCAACCCTCACTGCCTGAACCTGAACATCAAAACCTAACCCTTATTCCTTACATTTAACATTTTAACCTAAACCCTAAACTTAATCCTTACCCCTAAATCATGCCCTTACTTCTTAAACCAAACCTCTTAAATCCCCCAAACATAACACTTACTCCTTAAACTAGAACCCTCAAGCCTACCTCTAACTCCTTACACCAACCCCCTAAATCTAACCCTTACTCTCTAAACCTAGACCTTACTCCTTAAACTCAACTATTGAAAACTAGACCTTATTCTCTAAACCTAACCCTTACGTCTTAAACCTATTACACTAAAACTAACAAATAATCCCTGAGCCTTATACTACTCGCTAAATCTAGCCCTCAGTCCTTAGACCTTACTCCCTAAACCATACCCCCAAATCTATCCTTTACTCCCAAAGCATAAACCTTACTTCCTACACCCAGCTCCCTAACCCTTACTGCCTAAACCTAACCTGCTAAACTCAGTCCATACCCTCTAAACTTATTCCTTACTTTCTAAACATTACCCACTGAACCTGACCCTCAATCCTTAAATCTATCCCCCAAATCCAACTCTTTCTCCCTAAACCTATCCCCAAAATGTAACCCTTTCTCCCTGAACCTTACCCCTTAAACCTAACCCTTACTCCCTTAACCTAACCCTGTAAAACTTATCTGTTACCCATGAAACTAACCCCCTAACCAACTTAAGCCTCACTCTTTAAAAATTACACCCTAATCCTAACCCTATCTCCATAAGACCAACCCATAATCCCTAAACCTAACCCCAAAACAAAACCCTTACTCTTCTAACCTTACCCTATAAAACTAACCCTTACTTCTTTAACGATCACGCTAAACTTAATCTGTATTCCCTAAAACGTACTCCCTGAACCTAACCCGTACTAGAGTAAGACAACTCCCTAAACCTAACCCTACTCTTTAACCCTGACCCCCTTAGCCTAAAATTCACCCCTAAGCCTATCAACCTGGCCCTAACCCTAACCTCCTAAATCTGACCCTTACTTCCTATACCTAATTCTTACTCACTTGACCTAACCCCAAACCTAATTTTTACTCCCTCAACCTGACCTCTGACCCCCTAAACCTAACCATCACATTGATTTACAGACCATTGCACCCCCTAACTCCTTTACTCTAATTCCCAACCTAAACCCTCACAGCATTTCTGCCCAAACTGCTTTGTTGATGTTCTCATCCTCCCTTAACGATTCCCTTATCAATGCCTTAGTCCTACATTCCATGAAAAACACGGTCCTGCATGAGGCAGTCAGCAAACAAGAACAGACAGGCTGAGGAAATAAACATTTACCAGGGTATACTGTATCGATGCAAGGGGTTTAAAAAACACATGAGAGACCGTTCAGCATGCATGCATAAGAACAATGATGCTGTAAAGTTAGTGACAGATGGTATGATGATTATTAATATAAAGGTGGAGTTAGTGACAGTTAACTAATGATAATCCATATCAAGGTATGGTAAGGGCCAATAAACTATTTATTATCCATATAAATGTATGGTTAGTGCCAATAAACTACTGATTATCAATATAAAGGTAGGGTGGGGCCAATTAACTATTTATTGTCCATATAAAGGTGCACTAAATGGCGATAAACTACTGATTATCCAAATAAAGGTGCGTAGTGCCAATAAAGTACTGATCATCCATATACAGTAAAGGTGCATGTCAATGAACCACTGATGGTTATCCACAGAGAGGTAAGGGTTGGTCTCAATAAAACTCTGATACTGATCCATTTAAGGCAAAGATGCATGTCATTTAAACATGATGATGGCCTATAAAACGTCCAGCAGAGATCGTTGAACACAGGCTGCAGGAGATTGGACAGCATCTTCATTCTTCTTCAGGTAACATGATTATTTTATTCAAAATGTATGTCTGTATTTTAAAAAGCCGTTTAAAATTATTCTCAACAGTCGACAGAGGGTTTTAGAGATATTTACAGAATGTTCCACTGAAGGTTATGACATTAAGAGATTGTTCTACTGAAGGTTAAACTGATATTAACAGGTTGTTCCAGTAATGGTTATGGTGATATTTAGGGCTTATTCTAGTGAAGATCCTATTGAAATCAAGAGAATTCACGACTGAAGGTCAAACTGATTTTTTCAGAGATTGTTCTAATGAACGCGATAGTGAAATTTAGGGATTTTTTTTAAAAGGATAATATATTTAAGGATTGTTCTAGTGAATGTTACACTGATATTTAAGGATTGTTCTAGGGAATGTTATACTGATATTTAAGGATTGTTCTAGTGAATGTTATACTTATATAGCCTGTACATGGCTATATTTGAATTTTAATCCATATTTTAACAAGGTCAAAAGTACTTCTTTTATCCATCTAAAAAACATTCCCAAAGAAAGACCTTTTCAACACAAAAGACACTGATATTTTATGCTTTTATTACCAGCCATTTAGATTATTGTAACTCTCTTTTTACTGGACTACCCCAAAAGTCAATACAAAAACTACAGCTCATTCAGAATTACGCTGCAAGAATTTTAACAGGAAGAGAGTTGAGCACATTACCCCCCTTTAAAAACTCTGTATTGGCTTCCCATTTCTTTCAGAATCATTTTAAAAATTATTTTATTTGTTTTTAAAGCTGTACATGGCTTTAATCCTCCATACATCACAGATCTTTC
Source organism: Cheilinus undulatus (assembly GCF_018320785.1). Lineage (NCBI taxonomy): Eukaryota > Metazoa > Chordata > Actinopteri > Labriformes > Labridae > Cheilinus > Cheilinus undulatus. The sequence continues at coordinate 3,531,826 of NC_054878.1, forward strand.
ATTTTATGTCCCTACTAGGTCCCTTAGGGAGAGCTTTCTGTTTTTATCCCACAAAACTTTGGAATTCAATCCCCCTGGACATTAGACTAACAAGCTCCATTGATTTTTTTTAAAGTAAACTGAAGAAACAGCTTTTTAAAATTGCTTTTAATGTGAAGTAATTTTTTTTTTTTTTTTAGTGTTCTTCTATATCGATAAGTGTTATCATTTCAAATCTATGGTTTAGTAGTTCACTGACGTTGTGATGTTTAAGTCTCTTTAATGTGCTAATTTTTGTTTGTTTGTTTGTTTGTTTGTTTGTTTGTTTGCTTTGTTTGCTTTGTTTAATCTATGCTGTCTGTCTGCTCCTTGTAAACCACTTTGCGTTGCATGTCTGATGTATGAAAGGAGCTATTTTTTTATTTATTTATTTTTTAGAGCTATTTTTGAGATTATTCTAGTGATGGTTAAAGTGGTATATAGGGATTACTCTGGTTAAGGTTAAAATGAAATTTAAAGGTTATTCTAGTTTAGGCTAAAGAGATATTTAAGGATTGTTCTAGTTAATGTTAAAGCGATATTAAATAATTGTTCTTGTTAATGTTAAAGTGATGTTTAAAGTTGTTCTTGTTAATGTTAAAGTGATGTTTAAAGTTGTTCTTGTTAATGTTAAAGCGATATTAAATAATTGTTCTTGTTAATGTTAAAGTGATGTTTAAAGTTGTTCTTGTTAATGTTAAAGTGATGTTTAAAGTTGTTCTTGTTAATGTTAAAGTGATGTTTAAAGTTGTTCTTGTTAATGTTAAAGTGATGTTTAAAGTTGTTCTTGTTAATGTTAAAGTGATGTTTAAAGTTGTTCTTGTTAATGTTAAAGTGATGCTTAAAGTTGTTCTTGTTAATGTTAAAGTGATGTTTAAAGTTGTTCTTGTTAATGTTAAAGTGATGTTTAACCCTCTACTGCATAACGGTGCCCTCAGGCAACGAACCAGTTTTATTGTCATTACACTTCCCCCTATAGTTTCTTGGTGTTCTTTTTTTAATATAATATCACAAGAACTAACTGTTAACAATAATAAAAGGGTTAGCAGTGGTTGTGATATTTTTTAGGGGGGCGGGGCATTACTTTTTGGAGCCAAAATGGCATATGATGCGGCACCACAGATCGGCAATTTAAATACTTATTTCACATGATTACATTGAAATAACTTCATAAATAAAAATATGTGCATGTGCATCAATATGTATATATTGTTAATAGACATATTATGATATTTTTTAGTTACAAAAAATGAGTTTTTTGGTTCGTTGCCTGAGGGCAACATTGTGCAGTTAGGCCACTACTGTTAGAGTCATTTTGCTGAAGCAGTGGTTCTCAAATGTGGCCCTGAAGACATCCCACCCTGCATGTTTAGATGCTTGTCTTCTTCATTACATCTGAACCAAATGATCAGTTTGTTGTAAATCCAATTAATCAAATAAATCAATGAAAAAGAAGCGAAAAAGGGTCCCAGGGACCAGGACTGAGAGGCACCATGTTACAGTTTTCAGATCACTGTTATTAGTGATTAGTAATATAATAACGAGTATTTTAAAGTTGCCATTAGCCAGTTAGAGATCACTTTTGATACAACTGAGTTAGCTATGGCTTATGTGTAGATGCCAGTGTTCTGAGTCCTTTTTTTGGAAGGCTGGAGAAGTCCTATTGTGACTCTGTATGACTGTCTTTTACAGGAGATGGTCTGTTTACATCCACCACTGCAACTACACTGCATCCACAGTAACAACTTTTCTCGGTTCTACACCAAATAACGTTGCAAAGAAACACTGGGACTGAAACATGTTCAACTAACATGTTATTCAGACACACAGAATCACTTCTACTGACATGAGCAGACTAACTCCCCCATGTAAACATGCATTCAGACCTACAAAGGCATAAAAAAGGACAGTTGTTTCTTCACACTAGGCTTTGCCTACTTATAAAAAATGTAATACAGGGCTAGAGCAGGGTTAAAAACATGGAGTCTTCATGGGGGAACCATTCTGTCCTTCAGTAATTGATCTGAGTCCATCTTTATGGGGAAAGTGCTGAACATGTGTATAATCCAGTTTAAGCTCTAAAAAGCAAGAACTTTCACAGTTAGGTTCAGATTAATATTTCTTTTGCCATCACATATGTAGAAGGTCAGTTAGATAATAAATATTTATTCCCTAGAGTAGTAGTATACTGTATAGGTGACCACAATACTACTACTATCATAGTAGTAGTATACAGTGGTGTATCAATAAAAAATAGTAAATGGAATGGAATAAATGTTTGATTATAGAATATATGAACATAACATTGATTTTTGATGTGCTGCTTGTTAAAATATAATGTAATTTATTTTATAAACTGCTTATTTGTTTTATTTTGTCTATATTGTAAACCATCACGTTTTGGTACCCTTATTGCACATTGTTGCCCTGAGGCAACGAACCAAAATCTGGAGTATGGGTGGTGGTGGGAATTTTTTTGGTTGATCTTTCAATAAGGACCCCCAAGCTACCAAAAAGTAGAGTGAAATATTTTTTTCTCAAAAAAATAAAAAGTCATGCAATAGAGGGTAAAGGATTGTTAAGGTTAAAGTGATTTTAAAGGATTGGTCTAGTTATGGTTAAAAAAGATCAATTTAAGCATCGTTGTAGTTAATGTTAAAGTGATATTTAAGGATTGTTCTATTTAATGTTTAAGTGATATTCAAGAATTGTTCTAGTTAATGTTACAGTGATATTTAGGCTTATTCTAGTAAGGGTACAAGTTACTTTTTAGATTGTTCTAGTTAATGTTAAAAGTAATATTTAAAGATTGTTCTAGGTAATGTTAAAGTGATATTTAGGGATTGTTCTAGTGATGGTAAAAGGTTTTTTAGATTGTTCTAGTTAAGCTTAATAGTAATATTTATTAAAGATTGTTGTTGTTAATGTTAAAGTGATATTAAAGGATTGTTAAGGTTAAAGTGATTTTAAGGGATTGGTCTAGTTATGGTTAAAGAGACATTTAAGGATTGTTCTAGTTAATGTTATAGTGATATTTAAAAATTATTCTAGTTAATGTTAAAGTGATATTTAGGGATTGTTCTAGTGAAGGTAATAGTCATTTTTAGATTGTTCTAGTTAAGCTTGAGAGTAATAGTTAAAAATTGTTGTTGTTAATGTTACAGTGATATTTAGGGATTGCTTTTATTAATATTAAGTAATATTTAGAGACTATTCTAGTAAAGGTAATAGTGATTTTAAGAATCGTTCAAGTTCAAGTCAAAGTAAATTTTTGGGATTGTTCTCGTTACGGTGGAAGTGACATTAATGGATTGTTCTTATTAAGATTAAAGTGATATTTAGGAGTTGTTGAAGTGATATTAAAGAATTGTTCTAGTTAACGTTAAAGTGACATTTTAGATTGTTCTGTTAAAAGGTAAAAGTGATATTTAGGGAAAGTTAAGGTTAAAGTGATTTTAAGGGATTGGTCTAGTTATGGTTAAAGAGATATTTAAGGATTGTTCTAGTTAATAATAAAGTGATATTTAAGAATTGTTCTAGTTAATGTAAAGTTATATTTAAAAATTGTTCTAGTTAATGTTAAAGTGATATTAAAGACTTGTTCTAGTTAATTTTAAAATGATATTTAAGAATTGCTTGTAGTTAATTTTAAAATGATATTTAAGAATTGTTTGTAGTTAATGTTAAAGTGAAATTTAAGTGAAGTTTGTATTGAAATTTAATGATGATTCTACTGACGTTTATTTTGATATTTAACGATTTTCTAGTTAATGTTAAAATGATATCTAAAGATTGTTTCAGTGAAGGATCAATTGATGTTTAGAGATTTTTATCGTAAAGGTTAAAGTGATATTTAGGGATTGTTCTTTTTAATGTTAAGTGATTTTTAGGGATTGTTCTAGTTGATGTTAAGGTGATAATTAGGGATTGTTTCAGTAAAGGTTAAAGAGATATTTAGGGATTGTTTTCGTGAAGGTGCAAGTGATAATTAGGGATTGTTCTAGTTAAGCTTAGACATAATATTTAAAGATTGTTCTTGTTGAGCTTAAAGTGGTATCAAGGGTTTTTCTACTGATGTTGAAACTGATATTTAGACATTGTTATAGTGAAGTTTACATTTATTTTTTGGATTGTTTGAGTTAATGTTAAAGTGCTTTTAAGGCGTAGTTCTCAATAAGGTTAGATTGATATTTAGGGATTTTTCTAGTTAAGGTTTAAGTGATATTTAAAAATTGTTCTTCTTAAGCTTAAAGTAATAATTAGAGATTAATCGTTTTAATGTTAAAGTTATATTCAGAGATGGCTCTAGTGAAAGTTATAGTTATTTTTTAGATTGTTATAGTGATGGTTAAATTGATATTTAGAGATTGTTATAGTTAAGTTTAAAGTGACTTTTAGGGATACTTCTAGTTAAGGTTAAACTGATATTTATGAATTATTCTAATTAAGGTAAATGTGACATTAAGGGATTATTCCATTTAAAGTTTGAGTGATTTTTTGGGATTGTTCTGCTTAAGATTAAAGTGAAATTTAAAAATTGTTCTTCTTCAGCTTAAATTAAAATTTAGGATATGTGATAGTTAATGTTAATGTGATACTGTCGGATTGTTCTAGTTAAGGTTAAAGTGAAATTTAATGATTGGTTTTCTTAAGCTTAAAGCATTATTTGCAGATTGTTCTACCTAAGGTTTGAGTAATATTTAGACATTGTTCCAGTGAAGGTTAGAGTGATATTTTGAGATTGTAATAGTTAAGGTTAAAGTAAAATTTAAAGATTGTTCTTAAGCTTAAAGTCCTATTTAGGGATTGTTCTAGTTAAGGTTAAAGTGATATTTAAGGATTGTTCTAGTTAAGGTAAAATTGATATTTATGGATTATTCTAGTTAAGGTTTAAGTGATATTTAAAGATTGTTCTTCTTAAGCAATAAGTAATATTTAGGGATTGTTAGTTTTAACATTGAAGCGATATTCAGAGATGGCTCTAGTGAAAGTTAAAGTTATTTTTTAGATAGTTCTAGTTAAGGTTTAATTGTTATTTAGAGATCAATTTAGTTAAGGTTAAAGTGATATTTATGAATTGTTCTAATTAGGGTAAACGTGATAATTAGGGATTATTAGGGATTCTAATAGTTAATGTTAAGGTGATACTTTTGGATTGTTCTAGTAAAGGTTAAGGTGAAATTGAATGAAGATTTTTTTTTTTCTTAAGCTTAAAGTATTGTTTGGAGATTGTTCTACCTAAGGTTTGAGTAATATTTAGACATTGTTCCAGTTAAGGTCATAGTGATATTTATGGATTTATCTAACTAAGGATAAAGTAAAGATCACGGTTTGTTCTTAAGCTTAAAGTAGTATTTAGGGATTAGCCTAATAAGTGTTAATGTGATTTTTAGGGATTGTTCTTGTTAAGGTCAAAGTGAGATTTATGAATTGTTCTAACTCGGGTTAAAGTGATATTTATGAATTGTTCTAATTCAGGTTAAAGTGATATTTATGAATTGTTCTAATTTGGGTTAGTGTGATATTTATGAATTGTTCTAACTCGGGTTAAAGTGATATTTATGAATTGTTCTAACTCGGGTTAAAGTGATATTTATGAATTGTTCTAACTCGGGTTAAAGTGATATTTATGAATTGTTCTAACTCGGGTTAAAGTGATATTTATGAATTGTTCTAACTCGGGTTAAAGTGATATTTATGAATTGTTCTAACTCGGGTTAAAGTGATATTTATGAATTGTTCTAATTCAGGTTAAAGTGATATTTATGAATTGTTCTAACTTGGGTTAAAGTGATATTTATGAATTGTTCTAACTCGGGTTAAAGTGATATTTATGAATTGTTCTAACTCGGGTTAAAGTGATATTTATGAATTGTTCTAATTTGGGTTAGTGTGATATTCGTGAATTGTTCTTTTTAATGTAAAGTGATATTTAAAGATTGTTCTAGTGAAGGTGATAGTTACTTTTTAGATTGTTCTAGTTGAAGTAATATTGAGGGATTGTTCTACTTAAGGTTTAAGTAATATTTAGAGACTGTTCCATTGAAGGTTATAGTGATATTTAGGGACAGTTCTAGTTAAGGTCAAAATGATATTTATGTATTGTTCTAAATAGGGTTAAATTGATATTTAGGGATTTTTCTAGTGAAGGTTGTATTGACATTTAATGATGGTTCTACTGATGTTCATTTTGATATCTAGGGATTGTTTTTGTGAATGGTAGTGATTGCAGGGATTTTTTTCCAGTGAAGGTTATAGGTTTTTTTTTGAGATTGTTCCAATGATGGCTATAGTGATAATCAGATTGTTTTAGTGATTGCTACAGTGATATCCTTCTTCTTGTTCTCCATTTCATTTCAGTGTCACAAATAGCATACCAAACCTAAACAGCTCCTACCACTGGCTTTTCATCATTTATACTTGTTAACTTTTTACATTCTTGAGCATTTAATCATGTATTTGTCAAAAAGAGCAGTACATGATTGGTAACAACACTGTTTACCTTCTGTCATAGTAATGTTTGTATATTAAATCTCACAGATTTTCTGGACATCACTGCTGTGTTCTGATTGAGGAAGCCAGCAACACAGAGGTAAGTTGTATGTAGACATGGATCGCTTTATAGAGGGATGAACTGGAGATGGTGGTGGATTAATCATCTGCATAGGAGGTTAACTGAGATGATGTGTGTGTATGATTGAATGCTGCGACTGTCTTAGTGAGATCCAAACAAATGTCTCCTGGAGAACAGCACAGCAACACTGAAGCAAACGTGATTAGTCCATGCTCTGACTGTTTCCTATTGGTGTGTTCATCAAATCTCCAACAGTAAGAAGAAACTGAATAAGTTTAGAGCAGAGAGAAAGTTGTGTACGCATTGTTTGATTTGAGATCAAGGAGACGATTAGAACCACACATACAGTACATAAAATCCTTACCATTTAAAAGTAATACACAAAACGAGAAACACTGTTTACCTGCATCATGTTAGCACTACAGCTAGTATGGAAAGATAATTCTGCCCGAAACTTTAAGAACCAAGGCTGAGACAGTGGAAACCCAGTCTGAAACTGTAGGAACCGGGGCTGAGACAGTGGAACCCAGTCTGAAACTGTAGGAACCGGGGCTGAGACAGTGGAAACCCAGTCTGAAACTGTAGGAACCGGGGCTGAGACAGTGGAACCCAGTCTGAAACTGTAGGAACCGGGGCTGAGACAGTGGAAACCCAGTCTGAAACTGTAGGAACCGGGGCTGAGACAGTGGAAACCCAGTCTGAAACTGTAGGAATCGGGGCTGAGACAGTGGAAACCCAGTTTGAAAGTGTAGGAATCAGGGATGTCTTTTTTCAATGTCACCAACTTCTAAGGTCTTCTAAGGAATGATTTCAAAAGTCTTCAAAGAAACAGGGAGCTCCAGCAGATTTTTTAGTTGTTTCTTTCAATCTCTATGGGTGAACTCACACTAGGCCATCCGTACCGTGCCGTATTCTAACCGTGCTGAAGTCCATTTGACCCCCCCCCCCCCGTTCCCCCTTTGGCCTGCACTCACACTGTTCAACGCATCCAGGCCTGGGCATGGATACGTCATGCGCCGACGTCATCACACAAAGCATCCACGGTTGATGACTCAGTATGCATAAGTGTTGTTTTTTAGGCTGTAAAATAGTTACAGATTTATATGATATCATGATGATCTGACACTCTAATGATTTCCCCTGACCTGGATTCAGCTACATTAACTATACAGAGAAAAAGCTGTTCATAGCGAAGAGTTATCGCTCACAGCATATAATCTGGAGCCTGCTCAGAGTTCCAAGCAATTCTGCTGAATGAAACCCAGACTTTTTAACTAGTATGAGTCCCTACAGTCATTCCTCTGCGTGTCCTTATACTATCTAAATCCCCTTGGCATTCCTTTATGCGCCACGAACTGTGCCTTTTCTCAGCGTAATCCTGGATGCCTGATGCACCAAACAAGCTCTCATGTGTCCAGAGCAGGATTAAATGTTCAGTTTAAAGTTTTTTTTGTTTGTTTTGTTTTTTACTGTGGCGAGAGCAATTTTAACCATCTGATGACAGCTGGAGGTGAAAACGCCTCAGGATTAATAAACGATGTTCTGTTCAAACGTCAGCGATCAAAATCCCACTTTCACTTCTTGGTGACATGAAATAGAATAAGAGGTAAGTTAATTCAGTGGATGATAGTTTGGCATTATAATTTTATAATAAGAGAGGTTAAACCAGCCATGTGATTAACCCCGGCACACACTTGTCCGTGTATTTGGCACTCTCCTTTACGCACGGAGGATGAAAGGTGTTTGTTATCCTGTGAGCTGCTGTTGGTGGGCTCTCTGAGGCGGGTCCTCTTGTTGTTACTTTATGCTACGTCACATTCCCGCTCTTGTGCTCCTTCATTTGCATCCGTGCCGTGCCTAGGCCCACCTTGTCCCTCAAAGTGTGCCGTGCAAAAGTAAGGAACGATTGCAGTCACACTGGCCAAACGTACCAGACTTTAGGCTGAAACGGGCCCAGGCACGGTACAGATGGCCTAGTGTACTCACACTAGGCCATCTGTGCCGTGCCGTGTACCGTATGGTGTCGTGTACCATACCATGTGAGTACACCCTATGATCCAGTCTGTGGTCTTTTTCAACCCAAGAAGCGTTTTTGGTTCTCATGATCATCCAACCTGTGACAAAGAAGCTGTGGTGGGGGTTTAGCCTGCTGTGACTTACCATTCTCCTCTAGGACACATAAAAGGCTCTCATCTGGAGATACGGGGTCAGGAATTTCAGTCGAATTGCTATCTGTGGCTTTTGTTGTCACACAGATTGTCTCTACCTTTTTGTCATTGGTATCAAACTTTTCTAAGGTAAGAGCACAAACCTACAACCCCCCCCAGGAGAGAGCTTAACAGGTGCACTGTAGTCTAATGTGTCATGAGGTGGGAATTTCCCCTGACTATGTTGGCTATTATCAAATATACTGTTTTGCTACTACGGCATAAAGTTCTGTTTGAATGTGTGTAAAAATTTAACCAAAACACGGTGCTATCTTTCAGGAGGACGCAGGTTTGACTCCCTAACCTGCAGGAAAATGGGGGAACAAGTCCCATCTGAGAGCTACTTGGGTGACCGCCTGAGATGTTGCAGGTGTGACGTTGTCCTGCCTCCATGCATGAGCTTTGATGATCTCTATGAAGATAAGGTTTACGGACTGGACGTCTTCATTTTCAACAGAGGACAATACTACAGACCAACCAGCCACTATGAATACAAGTGTGCAAACTGTTTCCATGAGTCTATGAGAGGACAGCAAGATAGGAGACAAGAGGAGGAGAGAAGGAGACAAGAGGAGGAGAGGAGGAGACAAGAGCAGATGTGGAGACAAGGGGAGGATAGACGAAGGCAAGAGGAAGAAAGGAGGAGACAAGAGGAGATTTGGAGACAAGAGGAGGACAGACGAAGGCAAGAGGAAGAAAGGAGAAGACAAGAGAAGGAAAGGAGGAGACAAGAGGAGTCAAGGGAACAAGTCCCATCTGAGAGCTACTTGGGTGACCGCCTGAGATGTTCCAGGTGTGATGTTGTCCTGCCTCCATGCATGAGCTTTGATGATCTCTACGAAGATAAGGTTTACGGACTGGACGTCTTCGTTTTCAACAGAGGACAATACTACAGACCAACCAGCCACTATGAATACAAGTGTGCAAACTGTTTCCATGAGTCTATGAGAGGTCAGCAAGATAGGAGACAAGAGGAGAGGAGGAGACAAGAGGAGGAAAGGAGAAGACAAGAGGAGGAAAGAAGGAAACAAGAGGAGGAAAGGAGAAGACAAGAGCAGATGTGGAGACAAGAGGAGGAAAGGAGAAGACAAGAGGAGGAAAGGAGAAGACAAGAGCAGATGTGGAGACAAGAGGAGGAAAGGAGAAGACAAGAGGAGGAATGGAGGAGACAAGAGGAGGAAAGGAGGAGAAAAGAGCAGTCAAGGGAACAAGTCCCATCTGAGAGCTACTTGGGTGACCGCCTGAGATGTTCCAGGTGTGACGATGTCCTGCCTCCATGCATGAGCTTTGATGATCTCTACGAAGATAAGGTTTACGGACTGGATGTCTTCGTGTTCAACAGAGGGCAATACTACAGACCAACCAGCCACTATGAATACAAGTGTGCAAACTGTTTCCATGAGTCTATGAGAGGACAGCAAGATAGGAGACAAGAGGAGGATGGGGAAAGACAAGGGAAGAGGCGACCAAAGAGAGAGGCTGTGGATTGGGAAGGAGAGAAACTTAACCAAAGACTGTCAGAGTCCATCAAACGAGCAGAAGAACAGCGTGAGAATGAGCTCAGCAGTGCTGTTGTTTCAGAAGAGAACAAGTCAAGGAGAGACATCCTAAAAGTGACCATGACTGATGCAAATGAGCTTCTGGAGATCCTCTCAATAAAATGTAATATCTCAGTTCGGAGTCTGAGCATAAGTCAGCTGAAAGCTGAGGATCTGGACAAGATTGTGTCGGCTCTGGACTCCCTTCTTTTTGAAGAATGGATAGATGCCCCCCCTTCACTCAGCACTCTACAGCTCACTAATGTGTTCCTCACAGAGCTGTGTGCTCTGTCTTTGCAGATGTCTGAGGAGGAACCTCTGCAGACAGTCTCTGAACAGGTGCAGGAACTGGTGGGCTCTGTCAGCCAATCAGCTTCTGGCGTGATTGAGCATTTCCTGCTGAGCCAAGCCCTCTACCTAACCCTAATGCACTTTTTGACTGAGCACTCTGACACTGACGTGGTTCTCATGGCCAAACGATGGGCTAAAGAGGAGCTTTCCTCTGAGCAAACCCTCATCATTGAATTCCTCAGCACGCTTCTATCATCACTGCAGACAGTGGTGGACAGAGCCTCTGTGTTTATTTTAAAGATGGAAATCAAGTGCCTAAAGCTTCTATTATCTATTCTCACAAACATTAACACCAAAGAGCCCCATTCAGAAGTTATTGAGAAGCTCCTCAGACTCGTTCAGACCAACCAGTGGACCCCGGTGGAGGCCATGACCCTGCTCACAGCACTGGAAAAGAAATACACAGACGATAAGAAAATCAGTAAAGTCCTGTCTTTGGTCCAGGTCTACGAGCTTCCTCCAGGGTTGAAAGATGAACAAGGAAACTCCCTAATCCAAGTTCTGGACTCCAACAAATCCTATGAGGACTTGCAAAAGAGCATCAGAAAGACAGATGAGAACAGTCTGAGAGCAGCTTTAGCAGAATTACAACAGAAATGGAGTCTGGATGATTCAGTTACTGACAGGATTGAAAACATCACCTCTGGTGTCCTGCACTCCTCAGGACATGTGGCCAATGATGCAGACCCTGTTCAGATGTCTCTGCTTAAGCTCTGCACGGCAGTTTTTCACTCCAAAGGATGGTGGCCCACAGTCCGGAGCATGTTGCGCTGGTGTGCGTTGGTCCTGACTGAGAATAGTGCAGGATCAGAGCCCGTTGGTGTGCAGGACGACAAATGTGCCACCGCCATGTTTGCAGCCGAACAGGCGCTCAAGGCAACCAAAGTAGACATAGTCCTTAGCTCTGATGGTCAACCAGAGGAGAGAGCTGAGGAGTGGTCTAACTTCTTTGAAAGCCTGAAATTAACTGTGGACACAAACACCAGGAAATCTAAAGCAGAGAGAGACGTCTATAAGGCAGACGTTCTGTATGGAACCATCTCTGACTTTGTCTCTGATTACGTTCAGCGGGGCATGGAGGTGATGGAGAAGAGAAACATTCAGCAGAGTCGACAGTTCATCTTTGAAGGTCTTACATTTTCCACCGATCTGGAACTTTCTAGGCTTGAGGAAAATGATGCTAGGAAGGTCCTGCAAAGGCTCATGGGTAAATTCCACAGAGAAGATGAAGAAGTGAGGCACAGCTTTCTTATGGCCCTTTTTAAGGTGCTCTACTCCAACCTGAACCAACACAGTAGCTCTGACAGTGAATCCCTCAGACTGTCACAGAAAATCACTGGAGAAGTTCCTCTCCCCAGAAAATTCATCCTGGTCTCTCTGGAGAATCTCCTGAAAGAGGTTACTAAAGAGAAAAATGAGACATCTCCTGCAGGAGGATGGTGCTTGGAGATTTTGTTGAGCTGTGTGGAGCCCAGCAAGACTCCAGAATCTCTAAAAGAAGTCTTCCAGATGGTTTCAGATCTCGTAGCACAAGGACTGTGGTCAGCAGTGGAGTCTCTAAACCTCCTTGCAGTTTTAACTGACCATCACCATGATGACAAGTTCACCCAGATCCAGAAGATTCTCCATTTAATGCTTACGTACCAGGTAAGTTCTCTATGGAGCGATGAGAACGGCCAATCTCTCCTGAAGCTCATCAAAACATACAGGACTGAAGATTTTATCAGACATTTAGAGAAGACCCTCAGAGATGAGAAAGTCAAGAGCATCGACACCCTCTTTGATGAACTAGAGGAGATGGGAGATATTGATGAAGAAACACTGAGAAAATCAAAGATCATAGTGACTCATGTCAGAGACCTGATCAGTACGGGGGAAATAAAAAAACACACAGACACCAGGAAAGCCAAGGCTCTGAGTCTCAGCAGAAAAACAGAGGACCTTCAGCAGGTCCTAGCAGTTCTATGCAATGCTGTACACAACAACACTGGTCCACCAAACAAGAGTGGAGATGGGTGGTGGCCCAGAGACACCCAGATGATCAGCTGGTGTCTCCTGGCTCTGTCTGATACTGGGAGGCTGCTGGAGATGGGCACTGGAGAAGGGAAGTCTTGTGTGATAGCGATGTTTGCAGCGCTGCGTGTGCTGCAGGGTGACAAAGTAGATGTTGTGTCCAGCTCCTCTGTGTTGTGCCAAAGAGATGCAGAAGAATGGAAGAAGTTCTACGAGTACTTCGAGATGACAGTTGACTCAAACACCAATAAAACTGAGGACAAAGAACGAAAAGCATGCTACCAGGAAAATGTGGTCTATGGAACTGTTGAAGCCTTTGCTGCAGATCATCTTCGCCAGACATTTGAAATGAAGGACGTGAGGCCTGATCGCAAATATCAGTGCATCATCGTTGATGAGGTAGACTCTCTGCTGCTGGATCAGGGGGTGCAGCTGACATACTTGTCCAGTCCCATGGTGTCCATGCAGCACCTCAACATTATCCTGGCCATGATCTGGGGCCATGTCAGCCAGTACGGCTTCCTATCAGCTGAGCACCAAACATTTGTACAAAGTCCTCCAGCCTCATTCTTCAAGGCCATCTTTGACTCAATAGACACAGAAGAGAGTGAAATTCAAGATCCAATGGACATTCTGAGGATTGCTGAAGAAACTGGCACCGTGAAGAGAGGATTCACGGAAGAAATCTGTGAAAGTAAGAAGGATGAACTTCTACAGAAACTGAAGACTGTGAGTCAGGATGATATGGTGAAGTTTTTTGATAAAATTGAGGACTATGTCCCCTATGGCTTCACTGTTTACACATTAGACGACCAGGGGTCCCTCTCTCTGAAGAAGCGCAGTCCGTACAACAACCAGGACATTCCAGAGCTCACCTTTCTAGTACTGGATGAAGGCTTGTGTTGTACTCTCTATGATTCAGAAGAACACCTAATCAAGCCCATCGCAGACACAGTCAAAGAGAAGGTTCAGTTCACTCCATGTACAAACAACAAAGACAAAATCAACGTCCCTGGATTCCTGAGAAATCTGGTTGAGAAGAAAGTGTCTGTGTGGGTTCAGAACGCCTTTCTGGCATTGCAGCTGAGAGAAGGACGGGAATATGTGATTGAAAATGACAGTGTCTCTCTTGTGGATTTCAGATCCACTGGTGTTGTGGAGCTGAACAAGAAATGGAGCGATGGTCTGCAGCAGTTTGTAGAGATTAAACATAAAGTCAAACTGAGCGCAGCTTCAATTGTAACTAATTATGTTTCCAACATCTCCTTCTTTGAAATGTATTCATTTGACAGCAATAGATATATATGGAACATATATGGAACAACTGGAACTCTGGGGAGCAACACAGACATTGAGTTGTTGAAGGAACTTCATCGAGGAATCTCTACCTGCAAAATTCCAGCATTCAACAGAAAGAAGTTGTTTGAGCTCAAAGGAATACTGACAGACTCAGCTGAGGAATGGAAATCTGAAATCAAACGTGTGGTCCTGGAACAGATTTCCTCAAAGTCTTATCGGGAAGGAAGAGCCGCCTTGGTGATCTGTGAGACGATCAACAAAGCCAAAGAAATCCATGAAGAGCTGAGAAGAAACATTGATGAGAATTCCAAAGTCATCCTCTACTGCCGCAGTGACAATGACAGTTTGAGCGTAACAGATGGCGAGTTGCGCCCTGGTGATGTCATTGTTGCCACAAACCTGGCCGGGCGTGGCACGGACATTAAAGTGTCAGATACAGTGAACAACAACGGGGGGTTGTTTGTGATACTGTCCTTCCTCTCTGAAAACACAAGAGTGGAACTCCAGGCTTTTGGTCGCACCGCACGCCAAGGTAAACCTGGATCTGCTCAGATAATCATGTGCACTGAACACCAGCAGCAGTCCATCAGGACGGCGTTCTCTGTGGACGAAGCTAAGGAGACCAGAGATGGACTGGCAGCAGAGAAGATCAGTCAGATGAAGAAAGACATCGAGGAGTTGAGACTGCGGGAGGAACTGTTTATTGAATACTGTAAAACGCTTCAGGAAATTCATGCAATCACTGATGGCAATGAGAAAAAGGCTATTGTTGCCATCATGAATGAATTCTGGGGGACATGGCTGCAAGTCAAATCTGATGACATCGACCAACTGAAAAGAAATGATCTGATTGAGAGCTTGAAACATGATTTAGAAAAGGCGAAGGAACAGAGTCAGAGACAAACGTCACCTCTCTCAAGCATTTATCACTATATCAAGTTTGGAAATGTGACCCTGAGACAAAGACAATGGGACGACAGCAGCAGGCTCTTTGAAAAAGCCATGGACCAAGATGAGAGCTGGGCAGCCATAGCTTTCTACAGCCATGCGTACTGCACTATAATGAAGAAGGAAGGAGGTTACCTCAGCAAGGCCATAGATGACCTGAAGAAGGCACAGGAGTCTCTGAAATATCTGTGTGAGGAGTTCCTGATCTGTCTGCAGGTGGTAAAAATGTCCTCTCCATCCAGCAGTGACACAACTAGCCTGGAAAAGCAGTTACTGACTAAGCAGCAGATGCTGAGTTACTTGGACAAAAACATCACCGAAGCCATCCAAATGCTGGATACAATAAAAGCCGAGGGGCGAGATGCAATAGCCAAAAAGTCCCCTGTTGCGTCCTTGGTGTCTGGTGCTGATGAGGACCTCCAAGAGGAAGTGAACAACCTCTTCAGACAAGGTCTTCTGTACGTGTTTTCAGTTGAGAAGGAGCCTCGCTTCTCATGGGGGGCTCTGGCAGTGTTCTTTCTTGGAATCGCACAGATCATTGGAGGCGTTGTGCTGACTGCAGTTACATATGGCACTCTTGCTCAGGTCGGCATGGGACTAATTGTTGAGGGAGTATCAGACTGCATCTCTACTGTTGAGTCCATGGTGACAGGAGACTTCAGCTGGAAATCATGGGCCATAGAAAAGTCCATTTCTATTGGTGTTTCTCTTCTTGGGTTTGGGATTGGAAAACTGGTTGCGAAGGGCTTCAAAGCTTCTAGGATGCTACTGAAGGGATTTGGAAAACAGCTCAAGTCGATGCCAAAGTTTCTCTCCAGACAGGCCAAAGAAGGCTTCAGTCTCGTCACAAGAACAAATCTGAAAAATTCAGTAAAATACACGGGTGAAAAAATGGTGGAAGAACTCGTCACCCATGGGCTAGGGAAGGCAGAGGAGCAAATACTGAAAGAAATATTAGACTATATTGAAAATAGAGTCAAACAGGGAATTGCTGATGATGTAAAATCAAACATTGAAGGAGAAAAACTGGGTTCATTAGTGGACGCCATTATCCGCTCACATGTTGACGATGAAGAGCAACTTAAGGATCTTCTGGGGGACAAAGACAGAAAGTCCAGACTGCTGGATGTTTTCAAAGAGCTGAGTGAGACTGCAGTACAGCCGTTTTATGCAAACCTCAGCCTGCAGGAAAAGCTGAGCTCTGTAAGCAGAGTGATTGACAAAGCGAAAGGAGAGGTCAAAGGAACAGCATGGGCAATTCTTTCAACCATCCAAACCGCACACATGGCGTCACTGGCCGTGGAAGCCACCGCGGCGGTGAGCAACCTCTCCGGAGAGTTCTTCAGAAACCTTCAGGAACAGCTGAGGAAATTCATGGAAGACAAGAAGGCAACACGTTCATCTCAAGACACTGAAAGGCTGAAAGAATTTAAGGAGAAGTTAGTTGACATGATCAGCAGAAAACTGTCTGCTGCTTTGGTAGAGGTTTTCCACCAGAAGTTCTCTAGTCACCTGGTTTCCTGGATTCAAAGCAGAGCACACGGTGTGGTTTCCAAACATGTAAGATCTGGCCTGAAGAGCGACCGAACTGAGCAACTACTCAGAGCTGGACAGAATAACAGCTACATCAGACACAAGCCAGTAGACCTTTTTTCTAAACATCATCCTGAAGGAGAGGTAGGGGAACGGTCAAAGTCACATGCTGACAAGATCAGGGATCCAAAGACTGCTGGCACCATTCTGGACATCAGAGTCCTGTCAGAAACCACCGGCACTAAGGTGGTCATCTTCACCGAGAAGCAGGGCAAGCTGACCCTCATGCAGGAGCTGAGCCCAGACACCAAGCCTGCCAGTCAAACAGTCGCACTGATCTATAAACCAAAGAGTGACCAGTACCCAGACGGCCATTATGATGTGCTCATTAATAACCAGAGAGTCCCTGTAGGCGGTGAGGACAAGAGCTGCCTTTATCTCGCTCTGGCTAAAGGCAGGAACCCAAGCAAAGAAGACATCACAAAGGAAGCAGAAGAACTGCGACAGAAGGAGGCCGACGCTCTCCTCAAACACTCGGGCCAATGGGAGCCCTTCATCAAGAGGAAGGAGTGGACTGAAGCCATCAGAGGAGGACACTGGTACACCGCAGAGGGAGCAGGAATAGTTAAATTCAAAGAAACTAAAGCCTCACTCAAGAAGGAGGTTGGCAAGATAGAAAAATACAGAGACTGGAATAACTATCGCAGTAAAAATCCAGGGATTGGACAGATCATCAATGCAGACCACCAGCCAGCAGTGAGTTGTATTGCAGCTGCAGGAAATTCAAATAAAAAAAGTCTGTTAGCCAAAGGCATGCTTAAAGTGGCAACAGGCTCACCTAATCCGAATACCATGCAGATTCAGAAGGTGAAGAAAAAACACGGCCTTGAACTTCCAACTGTTTATGTGCCAGCTGAAGTACATAGGGAGTTCCCCAGTACAATATCCAAAAAATACAGAGAGCTCTTAACTAAAACCATTGAAAATGGTAATGTCGTTGACACCTTCAAACTGACGATTCTTGGTGCGATACCGAGATTTAGACTGAATCCTAATAAGGGCTTCAAGATGTTAAATGCCCCACTGAGTAACACCAGGCTCTCTGTTTTTGATGCCAGTTTCCCACAGCACAGTGAAGACATGGTTAAGAACTGGAGCAAGTTGCTGCCAAAAGAGATGACAGCCAAAGATGTGAACACAATCATTGCATGGATCAAGAATGGGGGCTACAAAAAACAAAATGACAAACTCAGGAAAAAGGTCTCCAGGCTTCTCTAATGAAAAGGTATCATCACAGTAGATATGATTGACAGTAAAGCACACAATCACACTCACTTTCATTCATACTGACCTTTCTTACATCACTAAGTCCAAAAAAGTTGGGTCACTGTTTCAGATCAAATCTCATAAACCCATATTTGATTCACAATAGAACCTAACAACATATCAGATGTTAAACTGAGACATTTTACCATTTCATGACAAATATTAGCTCATTTTGAAATTGATGACAGCAACAAATCTCAAAAAAGTAGGGACGGGGCCATAATTACCATTATATAGCATCTCCTCTTCTTTTAACAACAGTCTGTAAACATCTGGAAGTGAGGAGACCAGCTTATGGAGTTTTGGGAGAGGAATGTTGTCCCATTCTTGTCTGATGTAGATTCAACAGTCCTGGATTTTTCCTTTTCTGATGCTCCAAATGTTTCTATTGGTAAAAGGTCTGGACTGCAGGCAGACCAGTTCAGGACGTGGACTCTTCTATGAAGCCATGCTGTTGTGATGGATGTGGTTTAGCATCATCTTGCTGAAATAGTCAAGGCCTTCCTCAAAAAAGACGTTGTCTGGATGGGAGCCTATGTCGCTCTAAAACCTCTCTCTACTTTCCAGCATTGATAGTTCCTTTCCAGATGTTAGAGCTGCCCACGCCATAGGCACTAATGCAACCCCATACCATCAGAGATGCAGGCTTTAGGACTGAGCCAGGAGAACAAGATGGACAGTCCCTCCCCTCTTTAGTGTACAGGACAAGGCGTCTGTGATTTCATCTGACCACAGAACAGTCTTCCATGTTTCCTCAGTTAAATGAGGTATAATCCAGAGAAGGCAGTAGCATTTCTGGGTCCCGTTCACTTTTCTTCTTTACATGATAGTGCTTTAACGAGAGGCTTCCAACTGCAGACCTCTATAGTGAGGCATTTTCAGCTCATTTTGACCTGACTGTGGGGCTGATAGTGACATGGTAACCTTTGCTGGGTTTTCCTCTTTCTTGTTGTTGTTATTTTTAATCCCATCCCCCTTACCCTAACCCTAACCCTAACTTTTAGGGTTCGGGTCCCTAACCCTAACCCTCTTTGAGGATTTCCTTAGTTTCTTGTTTGTTAAATTTAAGTTCATCCCCCTCAGGAAATTTTTGATTTTTATTCACAAAATTCTGCGGTTGTAAAAATAGGTACTTACCATAACCTCTGACTGTGAGCAGTTGTAGTACTCAGGAATGGTCTTGGTCTTGAGACCGGTCTCAATGCCACCTTTTGAATGTCTTGTCTCAGACTCGAGAACATTTTTACTCGGTCTTGTCTCAATCTCGGAAAAGCCCGGGCTCAGGATTTTCCATCAAAACCAGTGGAGACCAGCACTGATCTGCTGTTCTTCAACTTCATTAATGTGATAACACAGAAAAGCACTGGTTAAAACAACAAATAGCTACACCTTTAAAAACTCAGACATCAGTCCATCGTATTTCTAGTTAGAAATACCTCTGAGCTCTTACTTTAGGCCTCACTCACCTGACAAATCTAGATAAACATCTCATTTTCAGATATTTAAAACAACAGACTTGTCAGTGGCTTTAAAATACATACAAGGATTAATTTTTTACAAGATAGTTGAATAAATTTGTTAGGATTTGAGATTTTTGCATGTTGTTCTTTGCAAGAGTTGAAGACATCTTGTTTTTATCCATCAGAGACATTTAAAAAACACTCAAATTAAAGGGAGAATGCTCTTTAACTGTCAAACCTTTTCACGCTTTTTTTTTTTTTTTTAAAGTTGAATTTTATGGTCTAGGTCTTGTCTTGATCTTGGACTTGACTCGGTCTCGAACCCTAAAAGTCTTGGCCTTGTCTTGGTCTCGGTGCACTCTGGTCTTGGGCAAGTCTAGGCCTCGGATAGTGTGGTCTTGAGTACAGCACTAGGGTAAACATACAACATTCAGTACGTCCTTCCGGTTCTGGCTTACATCACATCCTGCCTCATGACCAAGGTCATCTCGTTGTTGAGGTCTGCAACCAGATCCTCTTTAACTGTCATTTGTGGCACAGCCAACTGAATCGACAGACAGTGATTTCTGGAAGTGTTCCTGAGCCCATGCAGTGGGATCAGTTCAGAATCGTGCCTGTTTTTAATGCAGTGGCCCCTGAGGGCCTCTTCAGCCTTGCTTGTTGATCACAGAGATTTCTCCAGATTCTGTGAATCTTTGATGACTTTATGGACTGTAGATGGACTCAGTTTTCTACAGATTAGTGAACCTCTGCCCATCTTTACTTCTGATACACTCTGCCTCTCTGAAATGCTCCTTTTATACGCAGTCATGTTACTGACATGTTGACAGAAAATGCTCCCCCAGCTGTTTCTCATTAGTACCACTTAGTTTTCCTGTTTTTTGTTGCCCTGTCCCTACTTTTTTGAGATGTGTTGCTGCCACCAAATTAAAATGAGCTGATGTCTTTGTACAGCCTGTATTCTGACTGTAGACGGAGCACGTACTGTTTTAGATACTTGGGTCATTTATCTCAGCTCAGGAAGAAGAGCCGGTCTGTCTGATCCCTAACAACTCTTTATCTAGAACCCATTCAGGATTTTTTAGGTCAAACAACAAAAACCACAAAGCTCTGAAATGGGAGCCAGCTGCTGCAGAGCCTGCTCTTAGGACTGGCCCGTTTGTGGATGTCCCGTCACTGCTCCCTGCTCCTGAAATGAGTTATCTTTCATTCTAAACTAAATGTTTCTGTACTAAATGGACTCACTTTTTCTTTTAAAAACATATCAACCATATAAAATATATTCCAGAGTATAACACTGATCAAACATCATGAACATTTTGACCTTCCAAACAGCGTGGACTCTTGATGGGCTGTTTTCAGGCATGGGCCGATTAACAGCAAACGACTGGAATGTCTTATTTCACACTTTTTAGTTCAGGAGACGCTGTGGATATTTAAATATATGAACAAGAATATTATTTTCTATAGCATGTCACCTTTAATTCTACAAAAACATCACAGCAGTGTCCTCATAGATCTTTGAGACACTCACATCTATTTAACATCAGACAGTAATTTTACCATGCCTTATATTTTACCTGTTTTTTAACAGTTAAAGAGTCAATAAAAGTTGTTGTTTTTCTTTACAGGAGAGAAGAAATGACCGTCTGTATGGTTTCATTGAAGATGAGAGTGAGCTACATCCACACCGCTCATCACTGTTGAGACATTCATCTGGACATCAGTCATGAAAACAGACACTGTTTTTATTCTAACAAAAATATAAATTAACCAGACAGACTTCTCAATGATAGCTACGATTACTACTACTTTATAATAGGCAGTGGCGATTCTAGAGTGTGCTGGGGCCCCAAGCAAATATTCCCAAGGGGCCCCTCTGACAAGCGTTAAACATATTTATTAATAATCTAAATATAAATATAAGTGCTGTATAAAGACCTGACAGCTTTGGCTAATTTTGAACTCTTGTCCCCAGCTGAGCTTTTACATTTGCAGTACGATGAATTCAGCTCCTATTAAACCACAACACACTATAGCTAAATAAAATACAATACAATATACACAGCACATATCACAATACAGCAATACAGGTAATCCAGAACACAATTAGCCAAAAATAGCTACAGCTCTGGTGTGTTTTTACCACAACAGCCAGCACTTCACTTTTGTTCTAAGATTGGATGTCTGAGACTTATTTCAGTGTGTAATATGCTCCAAGTTTTTTCTTGGCTTTTACCCCCCCTTGCCAAATGTGTGGTTACAGATACATATTTCCTAAAAAATGCATAAATATTAATTGTAAGGTTTTTATTTCTTGTGTAACATGTGCTTTAAAGCTTTTCAAAGTAAAAAAAACTAAACATCTGTTTTGGGTTTTTCAGTTTGGTAACAAGAATGAAATTTCCGTGTTGTGATCAGCAGGGTCAATCTGTTTATCAAAATTTCAAGCTAGTTCTTTTTACATTCATCAGTAATCAGAGATACATTTTTTTTTTTTACCAAAGTTAAAGATTCAGGGCTTTGGAGAAAACATTAGGGGCATAGACCCTGAAAGCAACCCCATGGCTCCACCTCTGACTGATACATTTTTCCACCACACAGGATTTACATTCATCATAATATCATATCATATCAGCACAGTGTCAGACACGTAGGGTTATAAACACATTAGGAAATAATTAATTACAGACATATTTCAAGAGCATCTGCAGCAGTTTTTAATGAGAATTATCATGGGAGCTCTACTACAAGAACCAAGTTAGAGGGCTGTGTTGGGATCAGGTCTGTATTCAATTTTTGCTGGCACTAAAACTGTTTAAGTTCGTAAACAAGGCACAGTCTAATTCCTTAAATGCGCACAGAAGCTTTAACGCTCTTCATAGCGCTGCAGATACAGTTTAAGCGTCTCCACTGCTCTGATGCGCGTCGTGACGCATAGGAAGGGACTGACAGAGATACGCAGCCATCATTCTGTTATTTGGGGGAAAATCCCTTCTTTCAATAAAAACTGGCCTCTTTTCATAAAGCGTTTGATTTAAAGACAAGGACAGGAACAGAGAGGGGCAAACAGAGAGAAAACGAACTCTCTGTAGGAGCTGAGTGAAGTACGCAGCGCGTTTTGGCACTCACGAACAATGATCAGGAAAATAATTCCACCTACGGGTTAAAAAACCAAGGATGTGTACATAAAGTCTGTAAATTTGACCTTGGTGTTACTCTTATTAGTATAACCAGGGTTAAATTAGTCCAGGCTGTCAGCTGTTATAGCTGATGTTTTTGGAGCGTTATGCCTGATGAGGATGTGAGACTTTTCTTTCGTGCTTCAATCAGAGAGAAAACTTTGACTAGAACAGTGAAAACCCTTATTTGTCAAGGGCAGTGCTTCAGTGAACGCAATATTATAATTTCTTAAACTGAACGCAACTTCTGTCATTCTGTGTTTTACGTGGATGGTCAGAGGAATTGGACACACATGTTGCGGGTGCAGGTGAGAGAGAGGGATGACACACAGGCACCAGCAGGTGTTAATGGTCAGGAAATCAGAAGGAACCCAAGTAACGGCGAGCTGACGGAGCAGGAACCCCAGGCTACAGCCTCCTGCTCTGCTAACAAGGCTAACTAACTATTAAACAATGAACAGCCTTACACCTAACGCTAGTCTAAGTGTTTGCCACACATCGTTATCTGCTCCCTTACTGCTGTCTTGCTTTCTCCTTTCTTCTCTTTCTTTTCTCGCTCCCTGATATTTAGCTCCACTTCATTTTGCATCGCTGGCTTTGACGTTACTTTGATTGATGCACTTCAGTAAAGTTACTGGATGTAGGTCACGTAGCAGTGCGACAGGGATGATATGGAGCCCCTTCAGGGGGTATCCGTCTAAGATGTCATTGCAATTTGACCACTGGTTGTTTGATGGGGTTAATGGGGTAGGTCACTGCAGTCGCAACATTTTAGGACATTATTGTGCAGTTAAGTTTATCAACCCTTGGGGGCCCCCTAGTGGCCTGGAGCCCAAAGCAGCTGCCTGCCTTGCCTGTTGACAAGCTGTGCCTCTGATAACAGGACAAAGATAAAGTTTAGAAGAAGTCTGACAGTGACCGTGTCAGTCAACATGTTCTTTAGAAATAAAGGAAGACTGCAGTTAGATGGGAAAGGAACCATCTAACAAAACACAATCAGGCTTTAACTCTGAGCTGAGTTCATAATTAGACAATAATCAGGATCAATATCATTATTGATCACTTATTTATCAAAAATTTTAACTTCTACAGCCATAATAATTTCATTTTATCCTATATCCTTTTATCTTTATATCTTAATGAGTGTGTTATTGTTTGAACGGTTTTTTATTTGGTGGTGGATATTTTACTTGTCTCAGTAGAGAAAGAATGATAGGGAGCTTGAGTTCAGTTAAAACATCATGATAAACTGATTATTATCTGATTGATCTGATTATTCCCAGTTACAGATCAATGTGATCAGACCAGTTTAATCTGATTATTCCCAGTTACAGATCAATGTGATCAGACCAGTTTCATCTGATTATTCCCAGTTATAGATCAATGTGATCAGACCAGTTTAATCTGATTATTCCCAGTTACAGATCAATGTGATCAGACCAGTTTAATCTGATTATTCCCAGTTATAGATCAATGTGATCAGACCAGTTTAATCTGATTATTCCCAGTTATAGATCAATGTGATCAGACCAGTTTAATCTGATTATTCCCAGTTAAAGATTAATGTGATCAGACCAGTTTAATCTGATTATTCCCAGTTAAAGATTAATGTGATCAGACCAGTTTAATCTGATTATTCCCAGTTAAAGATCAATGTGATCAGACCAGTTTAATCTGATTATTCCCAGTTAAAGATTAATGTGATCAGACCAGTTTAATCTGATTATTCCCAGTTACAGATCAATGTGATCAGACCAGTTTAATCTGATTATTCCCAGTTACAGATCAATGTGATCAGAACAGTTTCATCTGATTTTTCCCAGTTATAGATCAATGTGATCAAACCAGTTTAATCTGATTATTCCCAGTTACAGATCAATGTGATCAGACCAGTTTAATCTGATTATTCCCAGTTATAGATCAATGTGATCAGACCAGTTTAATCTGATTATTCCCAGTTATAGATCAATGTGATCAGACCAGTTTAATCTGATTATTCCCAGTTAAAGATTAATGTGATCAGACCAGTTTAATCTGATTATTCCCAGTTACAGATCAATGTGATCAGACCAGTTTAATCTGATTATTCCCAGTTATAGATCAATGTGATCAGACCAGTTTAATCTGATTATTCCCAGTTAAAGATTAATGTGATCAGACCAGTTTAATCTGATTATTCCCAGTTAAAGATTAATGTGATCAGACCAGTTTAATCTGATTATTCCCAGTTAAAGATCAATGTGATCAGACCAGTTTAATCTGATTATTCCCAGTTAAAGATCAATGTGATCAGACCAGTTTAATCTGATTATTCCCAGTTAAAGATCAATGTGATCAGACCAGTTTCATCTGATTAGTCCCAGTTATAGATCAATGTGATCAGACCAGTTTAATCTGATTATTCCCAGTTACAGATCAATGTGATCAGACCAGTTTAATCTGATTATTCCCAGTTATAGATCAATGTGATCAGACCAGTTTAATCTGATTATTCCCAGTTATAGATCAATGTGATCAGACCAGTTTAATCTGATTATTCCCAGTTAAAGATCAATGTGATCAGACCAGTTTAATCTGATTATTCCCAGTTACAGATCAATGTGATCAGACCAGTTTAATCTGATTATTCCCAGTTATAGATCAATGTGATCAGACCAGTTTAATCTGATTATTCCCAGTTAAAGATTAATGTGATCAGACCAGTTTAATCTGATTATTCCCAGTTAAAGATTAATGTGATCAGACCAGTTTAATCTGATTATTCCCAGTTAAAGATCAATGTGATCAGACCAGTTTAATCTGATTACTCCCAGTTACAGATCAATGTGATCAGACCAGTTTAATCTGATTATTCCCAGTTACAGATCAATGTGATCAGACCAGTTTAATCTGATTATTCCCAGTTATAGATCAATATGATCAGACCAGTTTAATCTGATTATTCCCAGTTATAGATCAATGTGATCAGACCAGTTTAATCTGATTATTCCCAGTTATAGATCAATGTGATCAGACCAGTTTAATCTGATTATTCCCAGTTAAAGATCAATGTGATCAGACCAGTTTAATCTGATTATTCCCAGTTACAGATCAATGTGATCAGACCAGTTTAATCTGATTATTCCCAGTTACAGATCAATGTGATCAGACCAGTTTCATCTGATTATTCCCAGTTATAGATCAATGTGATCAGACCAGTTTAATCTGATTATTCCCAGTTACAGATCAATGTGATCAGACCAGTTTAATCTGATTATTCCCAGTTATAGATCAATGTGATCAGACCAGTTTAATCTGATTATTCCCAGTTATAGATCAATGTGATCAGACCAGTTTAATCTGATTATTCCCAGTTAAAGATTAATGTGATCAGACCAGTTTAATCTGATTATTCCCAGTTAAAGATTAATGTGATCAGACCAGTTTAATCTGATTATTCCCAGTTAAAGATCAATGTGATCAGACCAGTTTAATCTGATTATTCCCAGTTAAAGATTAATGTGATCAGACCAGTTTAATCTGATTATTCCCAGTTACAGATCAATGTGATCAGACCAGTTTAATCTGATTATTCCCAGTTATAGATCAATGTGATCAAACCAGTTTAATCTGATTATTCCCAGTTACAGATCAATGTGATCAGACCAGTTTAATCTGATTATTCCCAGTTATAGATCAATGTGATCAGACCAGTTTAATCTGATTATTCCCAGTTACAGATCAATGTGATCAGAACAGTTTCATCTGATTATTCCCAGTTATAGATCAATGTGATCAGACCAGTTTAATCTGATTATTCCCAGTTAAAGATTAATGTGATCAGACCAGTTTAATCTGATTATTCCCAGTTACAGATCAATGTGATCAGACCAGTTTAATCTGATTATTCCCAGTTAAAGATTAATGTGATCAGACCAGTTTAATCTGATTATTCCCAGTTACAGATCAATGTGATCAGACCAGTTTAATCTGATTATTCCCAGTTATAGATCAATGTGATCAGACCAGTTTAATCTGATTATTCCCAGTTATAGATCAATGTGATCAAACCAGTTTAATCTGATTATTCCCAGTTACAGATCAATGTGATCAGAACAGTTTCATCTGATTATTCCCAGTTAAAGATTAATGTGATCAGACCAGTTTAATCTGATTATTCCCAGTTACAGATCAATGTGATCAGACCAGTTTAATCTGATTATTTCCAGTTATAGATCAATGTGATCAGACCAGTTTAATCTGATTATTCCCAGTTAAAGATTAATGTGATCAGACCAGTTTAATCTGATTATTCCCAGTTACAGATCAATGTGATCAGACCAGTTTAATCTGATTATTCCCAGTTAAAGATTAATGTGATCAGACCAGTTTAATCTGATTATTCCCAGTTACAGATCAATGTGATTAGACCAGTTTAATCTGATTATTCCCAGTTATAGATCAATGTGATCAGACCAGTTTAATCTGATTATTCCCAGTTATAGATCAATGTGATCAAACCAGTTTAATCTGATTATTCCCAGTTACAGATCAATGTGATCAGAACAGTTTCATCTGATTATTCCCAGTTATAGATCAATGTGATCAGACCAGTTTAATCTGATTATTCCCAGTTACAGATCAATGTGATCAGACCAGTTTAATCTGATTATTCCCAGTTATAGATCAATGTGATCAGACCAGTTTAATCTGATTATTCCCAGTTATAGATCAATGTGATCAGACCAGTTTAATCTGATTATTCCCAGTTACAGATCAATGTGATCAGACCAGTTTAATCTGATTATTCCCAGTTATAGATCAATGTGATCAGACCAGTTTAATCTGATTATTCCCAGTTAAAGATTAATGTGATCAGACCAGTTTAATCTGATTATTCCCAGTTAAAGATTAATGTGATCAGACCAGTTTAATCTGATTATTCCCAGTTAAAGATCAATGTGATCAGACCAGTTTAATCTGATTATTCCCAGTTATAGATCAATGTGATCAGACCAGTTTAATCTGATTATTCCCAGTTACAGATCAATGTGATCAGACCAGTTTAATCTGATTATTCCCAGTTAAAGATTAATGTGATCAGACCAGTTTAATCTGATTATTCCCAGTTAAAGATTAATGTGATCAGACCAGTTTAATCTGATTATTCCCAGTTAAAGATCAATGTGATCAGACCAGTTTCATCTGATTATTCCCAGTTATAGATCAATGTGATCAGACCAGTTTAATCTGATTATTCCCAGTTACAGATCAATGTGATCAGACCAGTTTAATCTGATTATTCCCAGTTATAGATCAATGTGATCAGACCAGTTTAATCTGATTATTCCCAGTTATAGATCAATGTGATCAGACCAGTTTAATCTGATTATTCCCAGTTAAAGATCAATGTGATCAGACCAGTTTAATCTGATTATTCCCAGTTACAGATCAATGTGATCAGACCAGTTTAATCTGATTATTCCCAGTTATAGATCAATGTGATCAGACCAGTTTAATCTGATTATTCCCAGTTAAAGATTAATGTGATCAGACCAGTTTAATCTGATTATTCCCAGTTAAAGATTAATGTGATCAGACCAGTTTAATCTGATTATTCCCAGTTAAAGATCAATGTGATCAGACCAGTTTAATCTGATTATTCCCAGTTAAAGATTAATGTGATCAGACCAGTTTAATCTGATTATTCCCAGTTACAGATCAATGTGATCAGACCAGTTTAATCTGATTATTCCCAGTTACAGATCAATGTGATCAGACCAGTTTAATCTGATTATTCCCAGTTATAGATCAATGTGATCAGACCAGTTTAATCTGATTATTCCCAGTTATAGATCAATGTGATCAGACCAGTTTAATCTGATTATTCCCAGTTATAGATCAATGTGATCAGACCAGTTTAATCTGATTATTCCCAGTTAAAGATTAATGTGATCAGACCAGTTTAATCTGATTATTCCCAGTTACAGATCAATGTGATCAGACCAGTTTAATCTGATTATTCCCAGTTACAGATCAATGTGATCAGACCAGTTTAATCTGATTATTCCCAGTTACAGATCAATGTGATCAGACCAGTTTAATCTGATTATTCCCAGTTACAGATCAATGTGATCAGACCAGTTTAATCTGATTATTCCCAGTTACAGATCAATGTGATCAGACCAGTTTAATCTGATTATTCCCAGTTACAGATCAATGTGATCAGACCAGTTTAATCTGATTATTCCCAGTTACAGATCAATGTGATCAGACCAGTTTAATCTGGTTATTGCCTGATTACTGACTATCATTTTAGTTTACCTGACTCTTATATTTTCTGTTTTCCTGACACGTTTTTTGCTTTTTTGATCATGAATCATAAAAACGATCTTAATGAATTGATTTGACTGTTCTGCCTCTTTTATAATCATTGCTTTAAGTCAGTAGAAGTTTTGTGTTTTACTGTTTGCTGTTTTTGGGACTTGGTCACATTTTTAATGGAATGGTCACATCACCTTAAAAACAATCTCTTATTTTGACATTTTTAACTCTAATATTTTGAAAAACAAAGAAACGAGTCCATGTTATTGATGTCTGGAACAGTTCTGATCATTAATGTTAAATAAATGTAGAATTAGAGATGATTCTCCACTTAAATAATACTGCTGTGTTCTTGGATTATTTCTACATTTAAATGGAAATAAAAACTTGTGGATTGATTGGAATCAATGTTGTGAATCTCATGAATTTTAAAAACCAAAATGTTAACTTCAGATTTTAATGAGACAACTGTGAAGAACTGTTTTTCTGAATGGACATAAAATAAAGTGATGTTGAAATTTCACTTGTGTACTTTTTTATTTTTAGTCATTCTGTGACTCAAACATGATAATCAACTTAAAAGGATAAATCAACTTTATTTTTATTTTTTTCATCATCAGTTATCAAAACAGACATGATATTAACTGCTCACCTATGCTGAAATTTTTCAAGAAACTTTTGAGAGAAATTTGTTATTATTAAAATCATTTAAGCTATGACAAATCTGCAAAGGTTTCCCAGAATACCTTTGGGCACTAAACCCTCATGCACTCTGTTCACTGCCGCTGTCTTGGCCAGGACACTCTTGAAAAGGTATTTTTAGTCTCGATGAGGTTTTCATCTGGTTAAATTAAGGATAAATTAATACATAAGCTATTTTAAGATCGCTAGCATCTCATCTCTGTCATGAGACACGGTTGATGATGAATATATCTACTTAATTTTTCCACTAATAATCAGATTATAATCAGAGAAGTACTAAGCCAGGCAAAAGTAAAGTTTATCAGCCGTCTGCGTGTTTCACTTTTTTGAACATTTTTAGGACCCATTGATGCTAAATGTACAAGACTGGAATATTCATTACAAATATACATTCAGCATGACTGTTTATGTCTTTAAAACACCTGTTGTCCACAAGATCTCATCTGACCCCGAGATTATTTCACCCAACCTGGGATCAGTGCACAGAGTCCATAAAAAGAGGAGAATCCCGTGGAGAGTTGGTCTGGACTGCTGCTCTCCCGTACTGCTCACAGAGCCTCAAATCCTCACCTACTGAGTGAAAGCTTGACATTGAGCACGGCACCAAGTCATAGTACAGCCTGTGTCCAGATTAGGATCAAATTTTTAGTTATAAATAATGTTTTTATAGTTATGTGAGAAACTTTTACTATTTGATGAGACCTGGAGTTAAATAAACCACAAGATTTATAAACTATCTCCCGTTTAACGTAAGTTATCAAAACCATAATTTCACATCTTGTTGACATAAAATTGTTTCGTATGTAAGTAAATTTAGTTGGTTCTGGTTTTGCATTACATATTGTCATAATGAGGGATTAAATCAGGCTGACACTGAACTGAATCACCAAAGCGAGATATGATATCTGTGTTTGGGGTTTAATTCTCCACAGGGAGAGATGTTTGAAACCTCTGTCTCTGATATTTGTTAAGACCTAGAGATGCAGAAAACTAATCAGAGGTGCAGACAGGAATGGACTCTATGAGAGAGCGAAGTGCAGCTGTGCAAGGTGGTTTAAATTCTTCATCTTAAAAAAAAAAAACATCAAAAGTAGGTCAAATAAATTAATCTCCTTCAGTCTTTGAAATCATGCAGTCTGTATCAGCCTCTTTTATTGGAAAACATGTTTGCAGAGCTGAGGTGACAAAGCATTTGCACTGCTGTGCGCTCTGCCATGCATCACTTTACAAATCTCCTCACTGCTCTTAATGTACCATATTCAACTCATTTATTGCATCCTATTATGACCTTTCCTTGCTTTAAGTTTAGATAAATCTTGATAAATGAGTGAAATTTTGTATTTGTTTACACCTGCTGGCACTGGACCTGGCCCACTGGCCGTCATTTGGGGATGGCTGGTGTAAAGTCACAGTGGTTTGTTTACAGGTGCAGAAGAAGAATTTCTTCTACGGCAAATTGTTGGTAAATTTAACTGGTGGGACGATACGGTGCATGACAGAAAATTTGTATTCAGAACAGACTGAGATGCATGAGCATGCGTATCTATATCGGATCTTATCTTCAGCGTTGATGTGTACAGAGCCATTTAAAAAATGCTCGTGTAACCACAGCTAGTGATTCCCCTTACCAGAAAGTGACACAGAGTTTCACAGCTATTGATATCAACACGTCTTGATCTCTATGCCTGAAGCACTGCTGCCTTGGAGCGATCTTTAGAGGTGGAGGGTTTTTCCCCTCCAGAGTCCCCTGAAGCAGGCTGTGGAGTGATGGTGGACCATGGTGGTCCTGAGCTCTACCTTGCTTCACCTCGGCGTTACTAAAGCTGGAGTAGTCTCTGAATGGTAAAGTCAGTTAGAGACAGTAACATTCTACCTTGCAGAGGTCGCATTAACCAAATATTCTCCGTCATTGACGGATTTTTTTGAAGGATGACAGAGAATTTTGAAGGCTGTGCGTCATTTTGACGGACTGGAATGATGAGGATGAGCCTGCATTTCAGCGCACACACACAGAGACAGATGCATAGATGCTTTCCATTTTGCACACATGGACTATTAAGGAGGTTATTTAATCTATCAAAAAAACTTGTATCCAGAGGGCTCTCTCACTGACTTTAACATGGTAGATTAATGGTGGGAGTATCGATATATCGATATTTACCAAGTACTCTTTTGGTATCGATCCCTTTAGCAAAGTATCGATACCAAATGAGTACTATACGTCTAACCATTGCTTCTCCACTGAGTGCCTCCCTGCCTCTCTCTCTTCCAGACTGTTTTGGCTCTACTGTCAGTCAGTGTCACGTGAATTTGGAGACCAATCAAACATGCCTTACCTGCTCGCCTGTGTCACATGACTTTAAGGACCAATCGGACATGTCGATCCTGCCGTACCATGTGACTTTGAAGACCAATCACTAACAGATTTCTGCAACTGACTTGCTCGCATATTAAGTCATTTTATAATCTGTGATGGGAACCTGGCTGTCTTTCTCACTCAGTGTGGTCCCTAAGTAAATTTCAAAATAGTAAGAAAACATAAAAAGAATACCGAGACCACATGCCAATACCATAAAATGTATAAAGACCAAGTTGTAGAAACATAACAAGATAAATATTTCTATGAAAATCTTTGATGACTTGTGTTTCTTACATTTTTGTTCCAAATTAGTGGGTATAGGTGGCTAATATAGCCCTTCTATCTGAAGTTAAAAACAGAAAAAAACATTGGTTATGTTGTGGATATTTTAATTCTATAAACAAGT
Organism: Cheilinus undulatus; assembly: GCF_018320785.1. Taxonomy (NCBI): domain Eukaryota; kingdom Metazoa; phylum Chordata; class Actinopteri; order Labriformes; family Labridae; genus Cheilinus; species Cheilinus undulatus. Next base: position 3,564,045 of record NC_054878.1, read on the forward strand.
TTGTGCTATGATTATAGTTCATTTATTTTATTTTTTACCTGCCTAAACATTTTAATTTAATTGAAATTCCCCCCTAAATGAATTTCTGAATGACCTGTTTAAGCCTTTTTAACTGCCTGAAATGTGTAACTTTTGAAAGTTTGCGAGTCCAATATTTTATTCTTTCTTCAACAGTATCGGTATCGTATCGAATTAAAAAACATTGGTATCGCCCATCTGTACTGTAGATTGGTGGAAGCGTGTCGGTCTCTGTGCTGACAGCACTGAGAGACTTCTGCAGGAGTCTCAGTACGTCACAGAGGAATACAGGTCGGCATGCAGAGTGAAAGGCCTTTGCACAATGAGTCAATTTCATGTTCTAATCATGTCTGTACACTGACGCCAAAATTGTTGTTTTTGGGAACAGGTTTGATTTTATGCGAAATTTCGTATCAGTCCACGTCATTTAAAGGTTGATTGATGATTCAAAACAGTTCCTGCTGCTTCCACCTCGCTTGTTCACTCCCGTCCTCCCCTCCTCTCTCTTTCTCTCGCACCGAAACGTCACTTTCAACACCAAAGTTTGCTCATTTATTATGTGGATATCAACCATGGAAATATAACAGAGAGATGATGATTTCGATCAGCGCCTGTTACTTTATTCTCTCTTGTTTGCTTGCCCTCGCCCAACCCCTCCCTCTCTCTCCCTCTCTTGCATCGAAACCTCACTGCAAACACTGTAGTTTGCCGGAGCATTACGTGGATATCAACCACGAAAATATAAGAGATAAAGGCATATGTTTGTAGCCCACTCACAGCCCATAACTGAGACAGAATTAACCCTCGGATCCTGTCCATTTTGGGGACATTCATAATTTTTTTGAGTTGATAGTCACATTGTTATAGATTGAGGCATCACATTTGGCCAAAGTTGTCATTTTTCTTCATATAAAAATGAATAAATAAATAAATAAGTAAATAAATAAAAATTTAAGTGTTGCCCATATAACGCCCATGATGTAAAATAGCTCCATCCATCCTTGTTTGTCCGAAATTGGACACAAAGACTTCCATTAAAAACACGTTTTTTGACTGTGTGTCTATGGCACCAAAACAACTTATAGCAACTGTTTCTTTGCAGTCACTCGATCACCAGGGATCTAAATTTCACCATTCCACAGTGATCCAGCAGATCGCGCTTGCGCACCATTTTAACCCCTTCAGCAATGCAGACATGGTTTTCCTTCCATGGACTCAGCCTGTTCGGAGCGCTATTTCACCTGCTAAACATCACCAGAATTAGATGAACCGATTCACGCCACTAGATATGGACATCTGAGAGTGGGCTACATGTGTAAGGAAAAGTTTGTGTGCTCCTACATGTGTACTTGGGTGTGAATCTGTGTCTATATTTACAACCGGACATGCCGTAAGTGGAGTGTTTACAGTCCAAAATGCTACTTCTGATTCTGCAGTCTGGGACTAAGAAAGGGAGACATTTGGACAATTTCAACTTTGCCTTCACTTCATAGCAAGTGGATGGACTTGCATGAGGATGCATGGGTCCTTTTGATCAATAGGTAAGAATATATCATATCTCAAATATGCAGTAAACTTATATATGTGCGTAAGTAGCATATTTGTGGTCACATTTTGGTTAGAGGTGGAAATGCGCGTGTTTGTGATTCATATCCTACATATAGCCTCTGATTTTTTTATGCCTGTACAAAAAATAAACCTAACGTGAACAAATGCATTCGCTCACATATGATTTGGAAGAGGACGAGGTTCGAGAAAAGAATGGTAAAACTGGCGTGTTCTATGCTGATAGACTCATCTGTTTAGCACAGACGCTATCTCACTGAATCCAAGTCATTGGCAAAAACATTGAATTTTTTTTTTCTTTTTTTTTTAGTGGTCTGGGTTGAAGTTGTTAAAGAGATCTGAAGCAGTTAAAGTTAAAAAAAAATGAAAAATTAGTATTAACACCTTTCTGCATGTCCATTTTCTAGACAAACAAGGACAGATGGAGCTAAAATATGAAATTTGGCACTACAGAAAAAATTTCAATGTATCAAAATCAGTTTTTTACTACTCATCATTGACATGGCCCAGACTGTATTTTTTTTTAAAAAAGGATTTTTTTCTTTCTTTTTTTTAGATCATTTTATATGGGAAATATGGTGTTTTTTTTTTTTTGTTTTTTTTTTTTACCATAAAAATAACAGTGACATGGTGTACAATAACTGGCACAAAAAGGGTGTAACATTTAATTTTTTTTTTTTTTTTAGTGGTCAGGGTTGAAGTTGTTGAAGTGATTTGAAGCAGTTAAAGTAAAAAAAAAAAAAAAAGTGTTGAAAAATGATTATTTTATTAACACCTTTCTGCATGTCCGTTTCCTGGACAAACAATGACAGTGCTAAAAGTTACAAGGAAGTGAAGGTTAAAAAGTTGTTCTCCATCTCTCCAACTTGTCCTTGAGCTATGATGCATGAGTGTGTGCTCTCTGTCAGGATGGATCAAGCAGAGTTTTAAAGAGGTGACAGAGACATGCTCGCAGTACGAAACTATTTGGCACATTCTACAAATTTCTGCAGTCAAGGCAAATACAAACACACCTGACTCAGTGTGCAAGGTCCGAGTGAGTGACGTTTTTTTGGATTACAACTCCTATGGAGCAGACACAAATACGCACGGCCCCACAGTGCAGCCTTTTAACAACTTATTATCAGCTATGGTCGCCATACTACATCTTGACATTAAAAATATCCTTAAAACCATACGTGATATCATAAATGGCACAGTTGCATAGTTGCTTGCTTGGTTGTGATCATCCGTCACTGCATAAAAATGACGAGGAGTAAATGCTGTGCTGCTGTGTTCATCTTTCTCTCAGTGCCATTAAAAATGCATGACCTCAACATTGTTCTTTAAATATAGGTTGGGAAAGGGTGCTTCATTTATTAAACATTAGGCCTACTAATAAAGTCAGATTGAATTATATTACAGATATTAAAGAGGAAATCATAATGATGGACTGTAAAATGGTATGACGGAACTTTTACAACCCTTTCCGTCAAAATGACGGACAACAAAAAAGTTCAGCGCGACCTCTGTTTCTACGTCACATAAGCCCCACCTTCTCAGAAAAGATTTTTCAAGCAGCTGTCCGTTTAAGCTAATTAAAAGTAGTAAAATGCATAATTTTATATGTTTGGTGTAAATGTCAGGAATATCACCAGCAGTGATGTGTTTTAAATTCAGTCAGATACTTCAGTGCTCAGCTGAAAAAAAAAAAAAAAAAAAAAAGGTTAAAGTGTTCAGTAGTTCTTTTACTATAAATCTTAAGACAAAATTCTTTATATTAATTTATTTTTACATTTTTAACCAACAGAAATGAGAATTTCCTTTCCCTCCTTCTTCAGCCTACAGATGTAAATCAACATCCTCTCTTATGTCTGCCTCCTTTAAATGTTATAGCTCTTTCACACTGAAGGATTTCATGTCTCTATTGAACTGAAGACTCCATTTGAACTTTCCAAGTTTTCAGGTTTCTACCTCATTGTCTTTACCACATCTTCCCATTGTCCCACTCCTCCTTATCACCATCACCCTCATCATCAAATATGACTCTAACTCCTCTGTCCTCCGTACCCTTGGTCTCCCCTCTATACATACATGGGCATACATATATACGGTGCTTAACAAATTTATTAGACGTCCACCCAAAGTAAGGTTTATGCCACAGCTGCCCTAAATTAACAGCATTGGTAATTACCAAAATCATTTTTTACGTTTCTGCAATGGTTAATACACCAATATGTAGAAGCTCTTTAACCCAAATGATATTTTTAATGCTAAAATAGAATTATTATTGTTATCCATGAATTTTCAAATTGACTGATTTACAAAAAACTAAAAAAATAGTAAAGCACATTATTATTTCTTGATTAATATGTCAAATTATAGTTATTTACTTGCATTCCTGAACAGACATATTAGTTTTAGTGGTTGAATGTTATGCTTGATTCATTTCTGACTTTTCAGAGAAGCCCAGTGAGCCGGCTCAAATTTGGGTGAATTCAGTTTGAAATCCCTCATTCCTGTTCAAAATGGTAAAATGTGGAGAGCTCACTGAAAATGAAAGAGTCCACATTCAAACACTTCATGATGCTGGATGGTCTCTGAGACAAATACGACAGGTGGTCTAATACATTTGTTAAGCACTGTGTATTTATAACATTTCCCCAAATATCTGTACATCGCAGCCCTGATTGCTAGCTGGCATCTTTTTATCATTTCACACAGAACACTGACGATTGAAATGTGCTGATTTCATCCCTCATCTAAAATAACAAGCATTCAGATACGTTTTCTTCATGTTACTGCCTTAAACTGCTTTAATTGTTGTGAAATAGAAAGAATGTTTAATAGAAATCCACATGAAAATGAATTCAGTATCAAAACATTACTTCACTATATTCTGTATTAAGCAAGACCTGTCGTCCATTACAAGGGACAGTCCATAATGTATAATAACTTTACAATAATTTTGGAAAAAATGTTTTTGCAACATGTTTCTTTCAACCACAATGATTAAATATCATAAAATAACAGACAGCCTCTGACAGAATACAACAATACATTAGACTTTGGGGATTTGCAGCTTTAACACAAGTCCTATTTGAAAACATACCTGGCTGCATTCCTCGTGGTAAGGAGGCTGAACTGATTGTAATGCCGCAGAAACTCGTCTCTCAGAGGCATGGATGCCTTTGGTTGCCAGGTATCCAGCCATTAGCCGTCTTTCATAAGTAGTTTCTGTCTGATGAGATGAGAAAATATTTGCTAAACAATGCAATTACAGGAAGAAAACACAAACTGTGGTTGTCACATTAGTATTGTTGAGCCCTTTACCAAACGTAAATCACGACATTGTAGTGTGGCCTGTTGCCATTGTAAAGTCAGCACCGTTTGAACAGTCTGTCCAATGGCATCCTTCAGTTGAGTGTTTGACACCAGTCCATTTCAACTAATATTAATTTTCTAGCAAAAATGTTTTTATATTTGGCACTGAAGCCCCCCTGTCTGACCCAATAATAGACAATACTTCAGCTGATAGTTCAGCATAGGTGTTATTTTGACTGACAACGTCTCGAATGCTGTCATAGTAGTTTTCTAGCGCCATTTCAGTGGGTATCTGTCATCTGAATAACATATACCTGATTTAAAGTGAAGGATCATTTTCTTTGTTCACAGTTCACTATCCAACTGTGATGACTGATGTTATTTTAAGTTGAACCCAGAAGCAGAGCGCAAACAGATGAAGCAGTTTTAACAGATTGATTGTTGGGGATATAGGAGGTAGGGGGGAAACCAGGGTCCAGGGTGTGAAGGGGGAATCCAGGAGGGCATGAGGATGAGAAGCAAAGGAGGCAGGTGAGTGAGTCCTGAGTGAGAGTGTGGCAGTGTGGCAGAGATTGGGCTGTAACACTGGCGGCACGTGGAGGCACTGGAAGAGTTGGAGGAGAGCAGGATTAGTCACAGTAGAGAGCTTCATGAATGGGTTTCTATGGCCAAGCAGCTGCATCCAAGCCATACATCACCAAGTGGAATGCAACGTGTCGGATGCAGTGGTGTAAAGCACGCCGCCACTGGACTCTAGAGCAGCGGGGACGCGTTCTCTGGAGTGATGAATTGCTTCTCCATCTGGCAATCTAATGGATGAGTCTGGGTTTGGCGGTTGCCAGGAGAACGCTACTTGTCTGACTGCATTGTGCCAAGTGTAAAGTTTGGTGGAGGGGGGATTATCATATGGGCTTGTTTTTCAGGAGCTGGGCTTGGCCCCTTAGTTCCAGTCAAAGGAACTCTGAATGCTCCAGCATACCAAGAGATTTTGGACAATTCCATGCTCCCAACTTTGTGGGAACAGTTTGGGGATGGCCCCTTCCTGTTCCAACATGACTGTGCACCAGTGCACAAAGCAAGGTCCACAAAGACATGGATGAGAGAGTTTGGTGTGGATGAACTTGGCTGGCCTGCACAGAGTCCTGACCTCAACCTCACAGAACACCTTTGGGATGAATTAGAGCAGAGACTGAGAGCCAGGCCTTCTCGTCCAACATCAGTGTGTGACCTCACAAATGCACTTCTGGAAGAATGGTGAAAAATTCCCACAAACACACTCCTAAACCTTGTGGAAAGCCTTCCCAGAAGAGTTGAAGCTGTTCTAGCTGCAAAGGGTGGACCGACATCATATTAAACCCTATGGATTAAGAATGGGATGTCACTTAAGTTGATATGTGAGTCAAGGCAGGTGAGCAAATACTTTTGGCAATATAGTGTATTATTGTCCTAGTGGTTGCTGATGACACCTAACCTGACATGCCAGATGGAACCTTCAATATTAAGCTTCTGGGAAAGGGCAGAGGATTTGAAAAAAAGTCAGAGCGTGATTGGATGAACGTTCTGTCTGTCACATCTTTCTGGGCCAATCAGAGCAACAAAAACATGACACAGCCGCAACCGAGTTGCGCACGTGCAGCTACCAAGGAATAACGTGAACCATGGCGACTGTAGACATGTCAGTACACGACTTTTGTAGTTTTTGAAAAGAAAACATCTCACTGTTGTTCTTTGTTCTTCTTTTAATGAAGAAATGTCGTCAAGTTCTGATAAAACTGGCGCTTAAGCAGCATTCATGCTAATCTCTTCCACCATAACTGCACCGGCCTCTTGCTGCTGCTTGCTCACGTCACGGCTCCTCCTGACAGCACTGCCCCTGTCACTTTCTAACCAGGCCCAAACTGTCAGACGGGAACTTTGTAAGATGGATTCACCAGTGAGAAACACGGAAACGGGAGAATCCATCTGCTCTACAAGGTTAGATGGCACCAGATCAGCCAGTAGAAATGTTTCAAAACTTCCAGTTGCAGTGGACAGTTTCAGCCTGTAGAGGGCAGTCACTGTGCACATTTTAACACAAAAGTAGGATTCAAATACTTTGCACTAACATGTCAACATGTAGACTCTAACTGATCAGCAGTACCACTACACATACCCACGTCTATGTCTGAGGATTTAGTTACTCTTTAAATGAACCAAACAGTAAATAAATGAATGATACAGATCTCCTATAAAAGAGGCAGAAGATTTCACAAGACAGAGTGAAATACCAAACAGGTAAGTTATGGGACTATGAAGTTTTTTAACAGTTTTTATTAAGAATAAAGGTTAAACATTGATTATATACAATACTGAAACTTCCTTGATGAAAAAAACTCTTCCAATATTTTCAACTGATATTATTTTTTCAGCCTCAGAAAGAACATTAATATCCAGGTATGCAGCAAATGTGAAAAAAATATATAATGATGAAATCAAAGATATTTCTCTATTCTAACAAAAACAGAGTGAGAGGTGCCCGTCTGTGTAGAAAGATATCCTTTTAAATGACAGCTGTGCTCTCATTTTCTCCTTGTTTCAGTCTTTTAGTCCATTCTTGACTGTGGAGGTAAATTCTGCTTCCAGGAGATGGTTATCAACCAACACTAACACTTTTCAGATGTGCATCTTATCACCATACAGCACAGGTGTCAAACTCAAGGCCCGGGGGCCAAATCCGGCACGTGGAACAGTTAAATCCGGTCCCCAAGATGATCTGATATTTCTGTTCTAACTGGTCCATCAGTCTGAGGTCTGCAGATTTCCTCAAGTATAAAAATGTGAACTTATCCTGATGATTTAAGATTTCCTTTAGAAGTCACAAAATCTGAAAAAGTAAGGAGTAAAAATATTTAGATAAGAAGTCAGGAATGTGGGAAAAGAAATTAATTTGTCTTTCAATTTCACATTTTCAATTTAGCATCTCACAATTAGGACTCAAACTTAGGATTTTGACTTTTAATTTCATACTTTGAGCATTTCAACTCATAATTTTGATTTCTCATACAATATTTTGAGCTTTAAGATTCATAATTCTAATTTTTATGTGATTCTTTGACCTTTTTAACCAGTCATTTTGTATTTTACCTCATATTTTCAACTCCAAACTTTGACTTCATAATCCCATAGTTTGACCTTTTAGACTCACAATTTAAAATTTTGACTTTTTAATTTCATGATTACAAATTTTATTTCATATTTTGACCTTTTAAACTCTTGATTTTGACTTCTTTCTAATACATTTGCCATTAAAAAACATTATTTTTCAATTTCATGTTTTGACCATTTTGAACAAATAATTTGACTTTTCTTAGATTGTGAGCCTTTAAACTGATCTTTTTAACTTTTTAAATTTCAAAACTGTTTATCATCAGGGCTAAAGTTTTCTTTTTTCATATTTTATAGCGGTGAAACCAGGTTGACAGTTTATGGTTTAAAAGATGACCCTGTTAGGCCCTCAGGTTAGTCCTGAATCCAGAATCCGGCCCCTGCTGTGATTGAGTTTGACACCCCTGCCATACAGTATTCATTTAATATACCAACATGTAATATAGAGGATTCAAAGGTAAGTTTCTGTCTAAAATAACTTATATCTTATTTCTAAAATCTTCCCAAAGTTTTCCTCAGTTTGGGACAGTTCTAGAAAATATGGGTGTGATCTCCAGTCACGCCACAGCCTCTCCAGCATGGCGGTAAGACCGAGGTTATCATAGTTAACTAAAGCTAGCTAAATAACTAAAACTGAAATGTAAAAATCATTTTAGTTAACTGAAACTTAATCAAAACTTAGCTTTCCAAAAAACCTGAAAACTAACTGCAGTAGTATAATGTCTGACATGTAAGCACAAGCCTGGAGAGAGTAACATTTGTAAACTAACATCAAAATGGAATAAATGAAATAAAAAGTGATGAGCCTTTTAAGCTCTGGCCCCTGACAGGGATCTGATACTCCTGAAAAACTAAAACTAAAACAAACCAGCAGGAAAACTAATGAAAACTAAACTGAAACGTAGAACAAAAGGTAAATAATAATAAAAAGTTATGAAAAAACAAATATAACCTTATAACCATCAGACCCAGACAATACTAGAGGAGTCCTAAAGTACCTGATCTTAACCTTCTGATTCAATTCTCTCCACATTGGCCTAAAAACTCAAAGATTTTTATGTGTGAAACACAATAAACAACAATGACAAAGACTTTGAAAAAAAGAACTTAAAAATATTCACATATTTACAAAAATCCTTTCACTTCTTTGACTTGTCTGAATTTATGCCGTTATTCAGAGCAGTTCCTGTCTGCTGCACTGACACAGAGGATGGGATGAGTGTTGGAATCCAGTACTGACATGGTACTGGTACCTCCATACTTCATCTCAACACCCCAACACCTCAGTGCGACTTCCTGTCACCCTAAATAAAGGCACGCCTTCAACTTTTCTTATCCAGTGTTCTCCAAACATCTCTTAAAGATACTCCTGTGAATCATCTACGATACCCAGACAGCTTTAATTCTCCCACCGGCTTTCAGCACACTCTCTGGTCGTTTTAACACCTGATAGTCCGGGGACTTGGTCTGAAATCAGAACATTGTCGCACTTTCCTTTGGCTTGGTTCGCATTCACACCGCTGTTGGTCTCTTGGTCTTTTCTTCCACATAAACAATGAAAAAACACCAAACTTACGCTGTGTTGAGGTTTCTGCTCTTGCATTGGGGCGTTATGAACAACCAGTGAGGCGGCGAGCTGTCCAGCATGTCTTTACATGAGACGAATAAATCAGCACCGACTACGACGTGTTGCTATGGCTACACAGACGCCAAGCGAGGTACCGACATGTATTTGAGTGTATTAAATCACATATAAATGTGTATAGCATTATGCTTTATTTCACTTCCTGTCTTTGGTCCGCTTTGCTTTCACACCTCAAACAAACCGCACCAGGGTTCAAGTTCAAGGGTTTGGAAGCGGACTGAGACCCCCTGTTTTTAAGTGGACCAGAGTCTGTTTGGTCCACATTAGAGTTCGTTTGAGCGTTCACTCCACTCCAAACCAACCGGACTATTCGGGAAAACGGACCAGAGTCCGTTTAAAGCGGACCAAACAGCTCTGGTGTGAATGCGCCCTCTGTCTCTCAGACGTATCGATTCAGGCAATGATGGCGCCAGCAAGACGATATAAAGGGGGGAGCCTTCTAAGAGCCTTCTAAGGCCCAGCCAGACTGGGGGCCCATGGAGTCAGGGTCCATTATAGAGTTAAACTGTATTAGATTTTATTATTAGATTTTTTAACCTCGATTATACCCACTCTTATTAAAGCAACACATATCTTTTTTTATTCAGTTGTACCTTATTATATAATCTTATTAAAAATGAAAACTCATCATCTTAGAAAACGGGTTAAAAATGGCTAAAAGTAAGAAATGGCAAAAACAGGTGGGACAATGGGACTTTAAAAGTCGCAGAAATGGGTTTAGAGTGGCAAAAATGGGCTTAACAAAGTGGGGAATGAGGTTATAATGGGCAAATATGGACATAAAAGTGGTTAAAAAAAAGAAATTAACAGTGTCAATAATTGGTCAACAGTGGAAAGAATAGGCAGAGGTGAGAAGAGTTGGTCTAGAAGTGGCAAAAACAAGCAGAAAAAAAGTGGTAGCAAGGGTTTAAAACTGGCTAAAATATGTTTAAATGGGCAAAAATTTGTAGGCAAGTGATGAAATCAAAACTTGGTCTAAATTGTGCAAAAACTAATGAAATGTGGTGAATAATGGGGCAAAATTTGATGGGTAAAGAGGTTTAAAAGTGGCACAAATAAATAAATTTCAGCATTATAACCCACTACAATGCTGCTGATCAAATACACATGCACTGATATATCAATAAATCAGAACTGGGGAGGGACATTCTCTGGGTTTATCAGGAGCCCGGCCTATCTGAGGATTAAGGCACTCATTTTTTCACAGTATGTAAGACTGAAATGAAGTGGAAACTTTCTGGCTCGTGATTTCACAGATATGTTAAAAATGCTCGAGGTGAAGCTCCCTCTTGATCCTTAAATGAATTTTTTCAGGTCATATAAAGACCTTTAAAAATCCTCTTTAGACGTGTAGTCCAGGTGAAGTGTTCTGTGGTCTGATGCAAATATGACATAAAGAGATAAAAAACTTCCACTATGAAGAAGACAGATTCTAAAAAAGAAATACCAACATTTGTGATCTGATCTGGGCTCCTTTCTGCCCGTCTGAGCCAGATTAGTCTTGTTTTATCCTCATACTGAAAAAATGTTTCTCACATTGGGATAAGAAGTTAAAAAGTTCAATGTTTGATAAGACTGACAGTGTGTCTCTGAGAGGACCCCCGTGTGGTCCCCACAGACTCCCACAATGTCCAACGTCTCCAGCGTCTTCACTGAGACAGCAGGCAGTCATCAGTAGTCCTGGGAATCTGTCTGGTTTGGACCTGGAGAGAGAAATCAGAAAACCACTCTTTAAATCAGTAAAATCACTGATAGCTTTTTATGAATGACATCATGCCAAACAGTCTTCATCCTCTATGAAATACAGATATGTGCAGTACCTTATAGTAGCAGTAGAGGGCAGTGTCGTATATCAGCAGACCACCAATCAGGACCACACATCTGATGATCAGGTCTATCAGAGGGGCTGAAACAGATTTAAATCATCACATTTGATCAGAAGACTCACACAAAGTCACCTCAAATAAGTGAAGGCCTTTCTCAGTGACAGTCAGGTGTCAGATGTTCACTGTTTGACCCAGATTATCTGAGAAGTTACCTCCGACAGCGAGAGAGAGAGTCTGGCTCTCTGAGGAGAAGTTCTGGGAGAAAACATGGAGGTGATAAACACAGCTGTACCGCCCTCCGTGGCTCTGGTCTGCAGGAGGAAACAGGAAATGGGCAGAATGGTTGACGGCTGTCAGGGTGTAGCTCTGTGTTGTGATGGAGTCAGAGAAGAGGAGCTGGAAATATCCTCCTTCATACTGAGGTTTGATGGAGCATGTGATGTTGAAGCTATAGCCAATGAGGGCCTGGTAGCCCTGCGGCGTGGCCTCAGAGACCCCGTCAGTGGAGGAAGAGAAGGCGATGGTTGGCTTTACCAGCAGATCTGGAGACACAGAAGGACATAATCAGCAGACAGCAGACGACAGAAGACAGAAACACTGAAGGTCAGATTTAAACATGAAACTATGAAGTACAGAACAGAGTAGAGCAGGGGTTCCCAAACTTTTCAAGCTTTGACCCCAAAAATAAAGGTGCCAGAGACCGGGGACCCCCACTGTACCTGAGGCTGGTTGAACACAGGCATGAACATTCAAGAACAGTCGTGTGCAGACAAGGCCGACCGTAAAGAGGACAACTTTCTGAGGCCCCCCCAAACTGGGGCCCATGGAGGCCAGCAAAATCATGGTCCATTATAAAGTTAAACTGATCGTTTTTTGTTACCTCAATGATAACCGCTCTTATTAAAGTAAAATATTTATTTTTGGTTTAATGGGCAAAAATGGGCTTAATACAAAGTGATATTCTGTTAAAATTGTGGTGGGCAGGGGGTACAAAGTGGCGATAATGGGTCAACAGAGGCAACAATAGGCTGACGCTGGCAAGAATTGTTCTAGAGGTGGCAGAAATGGGCAGAAAAATGGTGGAAAGGTTTTAAATGTGACATAAATGCCTTAGTGCCTTGGTTTAGGGTGGTGACAATGTGATAAAAGTGGCAAAAAAGGCAGACAGCAAACAAATGGGTTAAAGTGGCAAAAATGAGTTTAAAAGGTGGTAAATTGGGTTAATGGTGGCTATATTTTTGGTTTGAGTGTGTTTGTTACTGTGTGCATGCTCCCTATTATTACATCATCAATACCAAATCCAGATGTGATGTTTAGTATTACCTGAGCAGATCACCTCAAGGTTCTGGTCCCTGTCAAAAGATACCCAATCTAAACACTCAAACAGAGAAGATGCTGTCTGGACACAGGAAGCCTTGATGTGCCGCACCAGTCCTCTCTTCTTTTGTGTCACTTCTCTTGTTGAAACAGCAGAACCACATTTCAGCATGTTACACACTACAGCTGCAGACTCCTGGTCCCACTTAGAGTCAAATAAAGGTTGCCACTCGTCCATGTACTTCATCTCCAGTGATCCTGCACACCGGCTGGGCTCTCCCACCAACCTGATGTAATCTGGATCTAAACATGGACGAGAACAGAATTATTAAAGGAAGTGAACTAGTGAGTCAAATCAAAGCTGAGTCTGCCCTCTTACTTTCACAGGAGAGTCCAGCAGCTCTACCAGGTGAGCAGGTGTGTCTTAGTGAACCAGATCCTCCACAGTCCAGGAGAGCAGACTCATTACCTTCACACTGGAACTTCTTAGTCCAGAATGGAGCCTCCACTCTTCCAAACATTGTCCCCTGGTTGACTAAGGGAGCCCCACAGCCAATCTCTCTACAGACCACCTGAGCACCCTGCAGGTCCAAGTCTTCTTCACACACTGGGGACCAGATCTGGTCAGACCTCACCTCCAGTCTGCCTGAACAGCGATCAGTCTCGTTCACCAGTCTGACAGAGTCTGTGGAGATTTCAGGAGAGAGAATGAGACAAAATTAGCTGATTTAAGGTGTTTTTTTATTTATAACTCACAGGAATCTCTTCTTTCATTATGGATTCATTTCCAGTTAAATTACAAAACTGCACAGACTTTGGATTTCTTGTTAGAATTAGGTCATTTTCACACCTCATAGTCTAAACATGGGGGCTCGGTTCGTTTTGCTTTCACACCACTCCAAATGAACCGGACTATCCGGGAAATGGACCAGAGTCCGTTTAAAGCAGACTAAACAGCTCTGGTGTGAATGCGCCCCTAATTTATAGTTTTATTCTGATTTTTTAAGTGAGTATGTCTAGTAAAGGGTGATTTATAGTGATTTATATAGATTTATTTTGACTTAACAGGATCTTTAACTTTTCCATGTCAAAGTGCCATTGTAGCTCTGTGGCCCACTGACCTTCCGTTGACCTTTGCTCTCGCTGCAGGATGAGATGTGATGTTTATGTGCTGATGATTTATGATTGGGAGTCTGTGCATTCAGTTGTATTTTGAAAGTACCTATAACTCTATGCGTTCGACTTCCTGTTTGGAGCTTTGTGATCGACAGGTCTTGATGAGGGTTGGCAGGGAGGAGTGGCGCTTTAGGGGCGTGCTGCTGCAGGGCCCAAGTGTTTCTGAATGACTAGAGAGAGACAGTTTGCTCTGCAGAGCGATTCACCAGCGGATTGCAGCGCAGCCGCTGTATGTGGAATTGGAGGTGAGACTTTCCTGACTTCTCTGTGTCTCAGCAGCTGCAGACTGCTCTCTCACTGGGCATCTTCACTCGCTGTTTGGCTTTGGAATTAATACACACTAAAAACAGCTGGGTTATTTTATCTACCCAACCGTGGGGTTATGAAATGTTTAACCCATTATTGGGTTATTTCTATGGGATTTGGGTTATTTTTGTGCAACTCATGCGCTGGGTCAAAATCCATCAACCCAACAAACATGGGTTGACTCAGCACCGGGGTTGTTTTTGCTTTGACCGTCATGACATCATCGCGTCATCACGACGACTTCTTTTGCCATCCACCACGAAGCACCAAGCGCGATACGAATATCAACACCAGGACACCCGACTGGTCATCCTCTTGGATATAATAATAAAAGGTTTGTGCACACTGCATATCTAATTCACATTGGCTACGTTTACATGAGAGCTTTAATTCCCCTTTAATTCAGAATTAAAGTTAAATCCTCTTTAAAAAGTCCTTGTAAACACCTAATTCCAAATGAAAATGACCATTCCGAATTAAACTTAAATCCAAAGTAAGTGGCTGGTTTATTCTGATCTTAAATCCAAACTGATTAATTCCTCTATCATGCATACGTTCATTCTGCTTTAAATTAGTTCTGGTCGTTCTGCACATGCTCGTTCCCTTGTCTTCTTCTTCTTCTTAGGTTTTACGGCCGTTGGCATCCATCACTTTGGTGCATTACCGCCCCTCGTTTCCTTGTCCTGTCATGATGACGCACATAGTTAATACAATAGCAATGTTATTTTGCTTTAGCTCTTTTTGTGGTTGTTTCAGATCGATGGACAGCGTTGTTATTAACGTTGATTGAGAGGCAGCTGACAGACCTTACAGAAAAATGTAAAGGTAAGTGTTAAGATCCTTCATGTGTGCTGTGACTCCTCTGAAGACCAGCAGGCACACATGTGCGGCCTGCAGCAATCAGCCACAGGTGTAGCCACTATGGCCTAATCAGGAGTCTATAAAGGACTTCTGAGCCCATTGTTCAGTTTGCTCTGCTGCTGATAAGATACATTTCCACCCTGGCTGTCAAGTGCGTCAAAAGGGAGCGTTATTTGATGCAATTTAATTAATGAAAAACATTTTATCTAATTTATGATTGTTTGATCAGATAAACTCTGTTTTAAATGTAAACTTAAGTTTCTGATGAACATCACTGAATATTATTTGTTGCTTGAAGACCATCAATTAATTATGTTACCTTTTCCTTTTTGTTTAATGCAGAAACACCACTTGACAGCCTGTAAATAAAACCCTTTAACTTGGACCTTCTTCTTTGCTTTGAGTGATTCCTCACCTTCAAATTGATGCTGATAAACGCCAGCCCTACAAAACGGTTACACATTTAGAGCAGTGAGAAATGTATTTCATTGTGTTTTTACCATCCACAGCATATCAAGTCTGCATTGCTAGTCAAAGTGATAATTTGGACAGTCATGAAGTTGACTGCATTTCTTTTTTTTGTGTAAATTCTTATGAAATATAATTTCCTCTTTTTCTTCAATAGCTTCCATGTAATGTGTCACATTGACTCTGATAAATCAATAGGGCACATGTGTTTTGTAGGCTTTCAGTGCTTCATTCTATTTGTAATAATAAATGATGGAGCATGCATGTTTATTACTATAGCTTCCATGCAGTTAGCCACACTTTTTGTTTCCTGCTCTTCTGTTTTAAAATCAAAGATGTCTTAGTGTTTTCTATTTTTGTCTTTCAGAGGAGGAAGGTGATGAGGAGAGTTGTCGTCTATTAGATGAGGCTACCGTCCATCAGTTGATCTCTAGAGCTGGCCCTAGGCTCAGGTTCCTCAAACAATTTCTATTTTTTTATTCTACTGTACTAGTTGGTAGACATTTGGTACTTACGCACTCACACTCTCACTTGATCTCTTACATTATTTCTTTGTTTTTTTTTTTTAGCCTGGGACACACATGGTGGAGTACCTCCATGAGGCCAAGGCATCTACACCATACCCCTATGTCCTGACACTGGGCAGTGACCATCAGCATGCATCTCAGGCCTATGTGATCATGGATGGACAGGCATTGGAACAGGACGCACTGCTTCAGGCCACTGATGTTTGCTTTAAGGCATTCTCTGTGTTTGACGTTCAGTACCCGAAGCAATGTACACGTGTGGGAATTCTTACAGACTGTTATTTATAAAATGACAGGAGGGGAGTCCAAACTAGAACAGTTTCTGGAAAGCACAATACTAGCTTGCAAGTTAGGGGTACTACAGCGTTTGACATCCACATTCCAAGAATCTTCACAAAGTTCATTAAAGGGGCAGTAGTTTTGGTTTTGTTGATGTTTTTGTAAAAAAAAAAGAAATGTCTAAGTAGTAAGTGTATTTATTTTATTTTTTATTATAAAAATTTATAATAAGACTCATAAGACCTAATAGCACTAAAGAGGCAGTTGTTCTATTACTGTGGATGTTTTGTAATAATTGTTTTTCGACGATTCAAGTGTCGTTTAAGTTTTTATTGCATAATATATGATTAGCATAACCAAATCTATCATGTATTTTGTTATAGGTTTGTAGTTTACCAGTTTTATAGCTATGGGTAGTCTATTGTAATTTGTGTTCTAATAGATTGTAGTGTAATGTTAGAATTAATGAACAAATGTGTAGTTGAATGAACCCAGAACTGTTATTAATTTGACCAAACATTTGGATAGAGTATGTAACTATTATATGTGGTTGAATTTACCCAGATTTGGAGATAATTTGACCCAGCATTTGGGTGAAATATTTAACTCATATGTGTGGTTGAAATGGAGCAACCCATCTTGAAGGGTCAAATGAACTAATGCTGGGCTGGTGCTATTTTGACCCTGCAGCTGAGTTAAAAACAACCCAAATTGGGTTATTTTTGACCCATCATTTTTTAGTGTGTAGGAACGCACAAGTCAGGTCAGGACAGCATCGGGGTAATTAGTGACCTCAGTGAACGCACGTCTAGCACGGCAGCTAGCTCCGCTTGTACTGCAGAAATGTCTTTCCAGGTTTCTCAGAGTTCTTCCTTTCTGTGAAGTTTCTAGTCTGGACCTCAGACAGCTTTTGAAGAAGCTCAGGAATAATAGTACTCAGGGAGAATTAGCCGTATTTGCACCTGCTCATGGGACAGAGCTTGAGAAGGTACATTAGCCATGAGCCCTGAGGTTGTTGGGCTGTATTAGTACCGTCTCCCCTGCAGTTTAGCAGTCCGCTTAGGCAGCACTTGGGTTGTGTTTAATGAAAAAAGGCCAGCTAAGATTATTAGTGGTGTAATAAAGTATAGCAAAATAAGCTGTGAATGCACATTATGACGAAGGAGCAGAAGGTTTGATAGTGATACCTGAGCAGGTGATTTCCAGGCTAATGTCGCTGGACGGATCTTGTCTTGTCACACATTCCTCCAGTGTAGATTTAAACTGTACACAGTCAGGGTTGATCCACCACACAGGTCTTCGAGAGGATTCCTTTATCTCTCTGGTTGAAAGAGCAGAGCCACAATGGAGTCTCCGACAAATCACAGCTGAATCCTTTAGGTCCCAGGGAGGCTTCCCTAGTTGCACTGCTCTCCACTGTCCACGGTATTTCAGCTCTAATTTACCAGAGCAGTTGCTGGGTCCTCCCAACAACCGGACTTCTTCATCAGGGTCTGAACAAAGACAGGGAGAGTTAAGACAGTTAAGAAAGTTAAGACAAGACAAAGAAGGTCTACCTTCACCTGTTCTCCAGGAAATCTAGAGTAAGTTTAGAGTCCCACGAAAGTCAGACCTCAGCCCCGTTCTGGTCAGCTTAAAATTTTCCCATTAATTCAGGTGACCCACTCACACAGAATCTTTAACACTGTAATTCTGATGACTTCTAGCTCTAATGCCACAGAAAAACAAATGCTCTAAGGCCTTGACCACACAGAGACAAAAATTTTAGTTTAATTATTAGTTTTCCGTGAACACGGGATCGTTTCAGGAAATGTCTACGTTAGCATGGAACCACTGATAACAAAGGAAAACGCTGTAGTATATATGCAAAGCCTGTTAGTGGTGCTGTAACGCTGCCGTGGAAATGCACCAAAAGAGAGAAAAAGATCACAGAAAACTCCTAGTTGCCCTTCTGGTTGTTCTCCTCGTTGGATTTAAGAACATCTGGTGTATGCTGTTCTGGAAAAGCAGCATCAGATTTTGCTGTTAAAGCCACGATAAGCTCAGCAGCTTCTGCAGCACAAACATGACCCTGTAAGCTGCCATTGTTGTTTTGGTTTGTTTCGTGTATGTGTGATGTAATCATTTCAAGAAAGATGTGGTTGGCTGTCCACACGGAGACGAAATGGTAAGCGTTTACAGATATATTTACTCCGGAACCCAGATGCCAAAGGTAGTGATTACAGCCTCCAAAAACACTTTTTCTGTGTGGATGAAACGCTGATAAGACAAAAAACTTTTGAGTATACTCCTGAATTCGTCTTCGTGCCAAAGTCTGCCTCTAAGTTATCACAAATTAACCTTGCGAAGCAGATGGATACGCCCGTTTCCTTGTTTCTCCCTGGCGAATCCATCTTGCAAAGCTCCCGTCTGAACCGTTTGGGCGCGGTTAGAAGGTGACAGGACCAATCAGTGATGAGGGGCAGTACTTTTGGGTGCGGTGGAGTCGTGACGTACAAGCAGCAACAAGAGGCCGAATTATGGCAATTATGGCGGATTATGACGGCCTAATGTAAACATCAGTCCGTACAACAGGAAGTCATGTGATTTTTTCCCTTTAATTTAGGTGTGCCTTTGTCAGCTGGTGTTTAAAATGGGCTTTTCCAACACTATTTTTCAGTGGCAGCTTTGTTTTGTAAATGAATGTAACTGAAGCAACGGTACATCTTTACCTGAGCAGGTGAGGCCAACAGCTCTACCAGGTGGACAGGTGTTTCCAGTCAGCCCTGAGTCTGGACAGTCCAGGAGAGCAGACTCGAGGCCTTCACACTGGAACTTCTTACTCCAGAATGGAGCCTCCACTTCTCCAAACATTCCCCCCTTGAAGACTGAAGGAGACCCACAGCCGATCTCTCTACAGACCACCTGAGCACCCTGCTGGTCCAAGTCTTCTTCACACACTGGGGACCAAATCTGGTCAGACCTCACCTCCAGTCTGCCTGAACACAGATCAGTCCCTCTCACCAGTCTGACAGAGTCTGAGGATATTTCAGGAGAGAGAGAGAACTTTATCAGAATCTAAAATCAGTCTGTTCTTTTCACAGGTAATCCTGTCACTAGCTCAGCTGGAGGAGGATGGTAATAGGTTGAGAAAAGCAGCCAGTATAGCAGTGAAAGACACGGAGAATTGAAAAGAAAGGACACTGGCACTGAAGCTGTGTCTTTGGTGTTCATGTCGAAAAAACCCACAAGATCAGATGAGCAATAATGGAGGTGCCAAAAATCTAAATAGGTTCACATAAATCAGAGCTGCGTACATAAATGACTTAACTGTGGCTAACATGAAAGCATCCTTTACCCTTAGACCGTACTATAACACGTTTAGGTCCTTTCAGTTGTATCGTTTGCTCTCATTTTGGCAGTAATCATGCTGAGAAGAGGATATCTGACAAAGATGTTTGTTTTTTAATGAATTTTGGAATTTCAGCATCCACACTGTGTTTAAGAGAGAATTTTCCAAGATGTAGACAAAAAAAAAACTGACAGTCTTTCCCCTGGAACCCCTTTTAGGCCCCATTGTCTATCATTCAAACCATTTATTTTTATTCTACTGCCAGTACAGAAATATGAAACCCTGTCTTTTTGCACACACTAATATCGCCACCAGATAACGCCATTTCTCCATGTTTGCAGAGAGGCATTGTGGGAGATAACTACCATATTTGAACTGATAGGATCTAACAGTGACTGTGGGACAGTGGAGTGAATTATTTCAACTACAACTATTTTGGGCATTTTCTATGTATGAGTGTGGTGTGTATACGTATTGAGAAATTAGTGTGTGAGTGTGTGTGTGTTGCCAGAACAGACACTGTGTTGAAAAAAAATGTGTGGATGAAAACCAAGAAAACAATATTTTTAGATCTCATAGCCATGTTATAAAAAAACATGAATTTGATTAAAGTTGTAGTTTTTAGTGTTTTTCATTGATTCACTCATTTCTAATAGGATTGGTCTGCAGAGATATTACATGGTATTTCCAACAGGTTACATTATATGGTGCAAAATGCTACTTCCAGGGTTATAGAGATTTAGAGGGTTAGAAGCCAAGTTTTGAAAATGGTGTCTTTCCATTCCTTAACCTTTAAAACCATGTCTGCATCATAGAAAAGTGTGGGAACCAAGAAGCAGCCAATCCCTGCAGAGCAGGATGTAAACAATGCAGCCAGCCTCAGGTTCACATGCTGATAGAGTCAGAAGTTCAGCCAGGGATGAAATTCTACATTTCTCCCTGTCTGCAATAAATAAATAAATTAAATTAAATAATAATAAACAAACAAAAATATAATAAATACATCATATGAAAATATAATATTAATATTACACACATGCAGACACACACAGAAACACTGTCTTAAAGTAGCCTAATAAGCTCAATAACAGGAACAAAAACTAATGAAATGACAGGCTTTTAATGCACAGGCTTACAATGTGGAAATGGATGATTTTATAGATGATGACGAAAGAAAATGACAAATTTGACTATTTTTCCCAAAAATGAAACCATAACATAACATAATGCATGATTATATCATGCAATGGCTATGAGATAAAAAAATGTGGTTTGAATAGGAGTCAATGGGACGTTTTTGTCCAAAAGTGACTCGAGAGGGTAGTAAATTTGAAATCAGATGCTACACAAAAAACTAATAATGCATCAAAGTCAATGTTTTGGCTAATGTTTGACATACCCAGGAGTGAAAAAAACACACAGACTGGCATTGAAAGGGTTAAAATCCTAAAAATTATTAAATATTTAATTATTTTGATCAGAACTGAAGTCGATCAAAAGATTTGACCAAAAAAGCAGAAAAAAATATGAATGTACACGTTTTTTTTTTTTTTGTTTTTTTTTAAACATTTTTGAAAGTAAACGTTTTTGTCCTTAATGACTCTAAAGGGTAGAAAATTTTAAATTGAATGTTACACAAAAATTGATATTCAATATTTTGGCTAATCATTGACATATCCAAGCTGGATTTAGAAATAATGCCCCAGCCATCCAACATCTGGTTTGAGGAAGATATCACTTTTTTTTTTTTTTTTTTTTTGCTTTTTTTTTCATAAAAAAACAACATTGACTTTAAGTAATCAAACTGGCATTGAAAGGGTAAAAATCCACAAAATGATTGAATGTTTAGTAGTTTTGAGCGCAGCTGAAGTTGTTTAAGAGATTTATGAAAAACAAGCAAAAAAAAAATATTAACCTGTTAAGTTTTTAAAGCATTTTTTTGGAAGTGGACATTTTTGTCCTTAAGGGCTTTAAAGTGTAGTAAATTCAAGTGATGCCTGAGTTTTAAGTTTTGTTCTGTGCTGAAAACAAATCAAAGCTACTAAAACTTTGGTGAATGTGAGAATATTTTTCTAAAGTGTGTTTGAGTGTTTTAGGATCAAGCTGACTCTTAGCTGGCTGAATGAGGCGTCTTATGTTCATTATAGCTTGCATGATGTAAAATACCTGAACAGGTGATTTCCAGGCTAAACTCACTGGATGCGTCCCGTCTTTTTACACATTCCTTAAATGAAGATCTAAACTGAGCACAGTCAATGATGATCCACCACACGGATCTGCTGGAGGATTCCATAATCCTTCTTGTTGAAACAGCAGAGCCACAATCCAGTCTTCTGCAAATCTCAGCTGAATCCTTTTGAGTCCAGGAACGGTCCCAACAATCCACTGGTTTCCACTCTGCATCATATTTCAGCTCTAATTTACCCGAGCATTTGCTGGGTCCCCCCTCCAACCGGACAAATCCAGGATCTGAACAAAGACAAGGAGATAGTTAAGACAAGACAAAGGGGGTCTGAGCATCTATCCAGGCAAATCTTCAGAGCTCCAACCTCAGCTCTAAATTCCATTCAGTTTAATGATCCAGACACTGTAATGCTGATAGCTAGTCATTCTAATTCCACATAAAAACAAATGTCAAAAATCAACTGCTGTTTGGAATGATTCTATCATCAGAAAGTTAGATTTTATTGTAAATGAATGTATCTGAATCAACGGTACATCTTTACCTGAGCAGGTGAGGCCAACAGCTCTACCAGGTGGACAGGTGTTTCCAGTCAGCCCTGAGTCTGGACAGTCCAGGAGAGCAGACTCGTGGCCTTCACACTGGAACTTCTTACTCCAGAATGGAGCCTCCACTTCTCCAAACATTCCCCCCTTGAAGGCTGAAGGAGCTCCACAGCCGATCTCTCTACAGACCACCTGAGCACCCTGCTGGTCCAAGTCCTCTTCACACACTGGGGACCAAATCTGGTCAGACCTCACCTCCAGTCTGCCTGAACACAGATCAGTCCCTCTCACCAGTCTGACAGAGTCTGAGGATATTTCAGGAGAGAGAGAGAACTTTATCAGAATAAATTATTTAAACAGTTGATTTGATTTTAAATTTCCCTGTCTAACACTCTTTTAGCTTCACCTGAGGTCTGTGAACAGTTTCTTTGCTTTGGTGTTGAAAAGGTTAAAAATATCATGTGACCATCCTGGTGCTTAGCCCTGCTCTGCTGTCTTGGAGGACTTTGAGCCTGAGTCCCTGTCCACTCTTAACAAAACTGTTGGTCAGCTTAAACCGGCCTGCTGTCCCACTGATGATATCCCACCTCATGTTTTTAAAGAGGCGTGACACCATTGGTCCTGATGTCCAACAAATCACAAACAGCAGCGCTGCTTCAGGCATTATTTTAACACAAGCTGTGATGAAACCTCTGAGAGGCAAGAGGCGAGAGTCTACTGCCAGCTGGCGATGCCTGCCGCTAGCGGTCAGGGGATGAAATTACACCACAAACTACCGCACCAACAAAATGAATAATTAGCTAATTCATAAAATACCGATACAGTATCACGCCAGGAAGTATCGCGACATTTCAGTGTATCGATTTTTTGTCCCACCCCTACTAGGTGCACATATTTTTGTTACTCTTTTAATTCAGCACAGGAGTTGTGTGATCTCTGTCCTCTTATGTCTTTTATTTTCCTAATCCTTGTGTTTTCATTGCTTTTGTTTGTTTATGCTTTTTATTCCTTGTGTTGATTTTATGGTGATCTTATTTGCTTTTATATCTTCCTCCTTATGTTTGTTTTTGTGCTCTGTTTTGTGTTCTATTTCTGTTTTTACTGTGAAGCGCCTTAGTAAACTCTAATGTTTTTAAACTGTGATATGTAGATAAAGTAGACTGGATTGGATACCTGAACATGTGATTTCCAGGCCATAAACACTGGGCTCATCCCATGTCTTCACACATTCCTTAAATGTAGATGTAAACTGCAGACAGTCAGGGTTGATCCACCACACCGGTCTGTCCGAGGATTCCTTGATCTGTCTGGTTGAAAGAGCAGAGCCACAATCGAGTCTCCGACAGATCTCAGCTGGAAACAACGGATCAAGAGAAAGTCCCAAACGATCCACTGGTTTCCACTCTCCGTGGTGTTTCAGCTCTAATTTACCCGAGCATTTGCTGGGTCCTCCCACCAACCGGACTTCATCAGGGTCTGAACAAAGACAAGGAGATAGTTAAGACAAGACAAAGGGGGACTACTTCACTTCCTTTTCAGCAAATCTACAGTAAGTCTGACAAACCTCAGCCCTGTTCTCTTCTCAGCTTAAAATATTCCCATTAAGTCTAATGATACACAGACATGAAATCTTTAACCTTAAAGACAGCCTAGGGACATTTTGTGCCATGCAGTTCTATATTTTTAAGCCATTTTGGCTGTTTTAAATTAATGTAGCTCACATTTTCCAGAAGATATTCATTTTAAATATTTTTAGAATTGTTGGCTCAGTTCCTTGAATTAGCCTAAAATGGCTCTAAATCGTACAGGAATTGAACTAAAAACAGCAAAAGGGCAAAATTTGGCATTTTTTGGCCTTTTCCACTGACGAACACTAAGCACATTTGAACAAACTTGTCTTAGGCGTTTCATCTGATTGACTCCAGAATTTTTTTTACTCAAATTAGACAACCTTGAGGCCCAAAGTTGTGCAAACGGTGAGTTTTCACCATGGGATTGGGGGGTAGGGTTATTGGAGGGCCGTTATCGGAACCCAAACTTAAACTTTGTTTTTGTCTATTTTGAGCTATGAAATTACACCAGTATTGCTTTATAACTTTTTAGTGTTAATTTCAATCATCACCAAACTTCTCAAAGATAATCACACTTTTGTCCTGATTACAAACATGCAACAATATCATTACTTTGTCACAGCGCCCCCTTCTGTCAGTTGAACATTCGCTCCACTAATTTTTGATGTGTTTTTTATGTACTGTCAAAAAAAAAGAAAAAAAATTAAAATCAGCCCCAGCGCACTGTTCAACTGAGGCTTATGAATTTTGGTGTGCATATAGGTCATCATCATAACTACAAAAAAGCCTCTTAAGCCCATTTCCAAATCCCAACAGGAAGTCCACCTGCTTCACCTGAATTTCACAATAAGGCATTTTTTTATGGTGCCAAATGACTTTCACCTGTTTTAACTTTTTAAAAAACTTCCTCCTATGTTCTTCAACATTCTCTCAACATGCCTACGTACAAAAATATCTCCACAGCGCCCACTACTGGAAACAGGAAGTGAAGAAAAAGGGTGATATCTCCACTGATTTTGTTTATGTTGCCACAAAATAAATAAATAAATAAATAAAAAAATTAGCCCGGTCTTATGAATTTTGGTGTGCATATAGGTCATCATTAGACCTCCAGAAAAGCCTCTTTGACCCATGTCAAAATCCCAACAGGAAGTCCACCAGCTTCACCACAATTTCAAAACAATGCCTCTTCTTTGAATATTTTTCACTAAAAACTGAAGTAACTTTAGGGGACATCATTCTCTGGTCTTTCAAAGTTCACGGCAAGGCAACAGTATCATACTGCACATGCCCTCTACTGCCAACAGGAAGTGGCTCAAATGGGTCATTACTGTATTCCTCTTAGTGTGTCAAGCCTATCATGCACTGATTTTAATCTAAGGTCCTCAATATCCGTCCCAACATGGACATGTTTTATTAACAGATGCTCCAGTGCCCATGGCCGCCATATTGACCCTTCACCATTAGACAGGAAGTGGGTGTAACCCTCATATGAAACATCCGATCTCATTCAGATTTCATGTTTATGATCGGGGCATGCGCCCTCCACATTTAGATGTTCATTTAATGGTTTAGCTGTAGCGCCCCCTACTGTAAGACACCAGCAGCACCTTGAAAATAAAATGTGTAATCTTTTGTTATTTTACATGATTAATAGTCCGTCCCTTATCACTTCCATATATCAGCATCCACCTTTGTCACTCCGCCCCCTTCTGTTGAGGGGTCATAAACACAGTGCACTGTGCCTTTAACGTAAGGACATGCAAAGGAGGACACATGTGTGTGTACAATACACAGATTTGCTAACACCAGACCCAGCAGCTTGGGCGGGCATTTGGGGGGCCGTGCCCTCCCATGGAGTCAGCCGTGCCCGCCCTGGGACTTGCAGCTGTCCATATTTGGGTTTTGTTTTTTTTCATCGGAGTAGCCATCGTCTTTTATTCCTATCTTGATTTGTTGATCCTACAGTTCAACCAATCCAACCACAAACGAAGGCAACGTGCTAGCCAATTACAAATAGAGGGGGGCGGGTCACTGAGCCATACCGAGTCGTACGTTCATGGCATTCACCGTCACTAGTGCGCAGTGAACTGAACATGGACATCCGGAATTATTTACAAAAAAATACAAAAGTACCGAGGACAAGTGACAACACGGACGGGAGCGAGCAGGAAGCAGCGCCATACAGCTTCACTTCTACTGGAAACATAAGCACCGAAGTCAACAGCCACACTGGAGTAAACATTCATGCTAGGAGAGTTAGCTACGGCAGCTAGGGGGCACAAGGAGCAGCGCCAAGCAGCGTAACTCATCCGCATGGAGGAAGCGTGAGTGACGACGTCAACAACAACAACACCACCGAGGTTCACATAACGTTACAGCTGCGAGGAACAGCAACAGGCAAATGCAGCCCAGTGGCCCTGGCAGAGAAAAGCCCCAAAAACCACTCATACAGAGCTTTCCTCCACGCCTTTTCTCTGGAAAAAAAAGCCTGTGCTGGCCTGTTGTGAGGACCCTTCAGTGCTGCTAGCAGCCCTACTTCTTTATATTATTTAATGGCCATGTATGTAAGTCAGTTGCTTCTGCTTAAAATGTGCTTTCAATTATTTATTTCAGTGATTGGCAGCTTTATTCTGTAAACAAATGTAACTAAAGCGATGGTACATCTTTACCTGAGCAGGTGAGGCCAACAGCTCTACCAGGTGGACAGGTGTTTCCAGTCAGCCCTGAGTCTGGACAGTCCAGGAGAGCAGACTCGTGGCCTTCACACTGGAACTTCTTACTCCAGAATGGAGCCTCCACTTCTCCAAACATTCCCCCCTTGAAGTCTGAAGGAGCCCCACAGCCGATCTCTCTACAGACCACCTGAGCACCCTGCAGGTCCAAGTCCTCTTCACACACTGGGGACCAAATCTGGTCAGACCTCACCTCCAGTCTGCCTGAACACAGATCAGTCCCTCTCACCAGTCTGACAGAGTCTGTGGAGATTTCAGGAGAGAGAGAAAACTTTATCAAAATCTAAACGAGAGCTACACCTTAATAACTTAGAAAGTGCAGTAGTTAGTATGTGAAACAAAATAACAATAATCATTACCTATGTTGATTTGGATCATCATACCTGAGCAGGTGATTTCCAGGCTAAACATGGTCAGTGAGTCCCACGGTTTCACACATTCCTCTAGAGCAGGTTTAAACTGTACACAGTCAGAGTCCATCCACCAACCAGGTCTGTCCGAGGACTCCTTTACCAGTCTGGTTGAAAGAGCAGAGCCACAATCGAGTCTTCTACAAAGCTGATCTGTAATCTTTAGGTTTGAGGAACGGTCTTCTACATCCACTGGTCTCCAATGCAGACGGTATTTCAGCTCTAATTTACCCGAGCATTTGCTGGGTCCTCCCACCAACCGGACTTCAGGGTCTGAACAAAGACAAGGAGATAGTTAAGACAGGAAAAGCAGGTCTACATTCACCTCTTCTCCATGACATGTTTTGACTGTGACCAGTCCAGGGTGTACCCCGCCTCTCGCCCAATAACAGCTGGGATAGGCTCCAGCCCCCCGCGACCCCGAACGAGATAAACGGTATAGAAAATGGACGGATGGATGTTTCAACTGTCATCTGCAGTCTTCCTCAGAAGCGTCAGCTGACTGCTGTGACGTGTCCTTATATGCTGTTTTTCCCAGGCGTGGTCAACCACCCCTGGGAAGATCAACATATAAAGACACGTCACAGTAGAAGACTGAGGAAGATGGCAGATGACAGTCGAAACTAACCTTGCAAAGTAGATGGATACGCCTGTTTCCGTGTTTCTCACTGGTGAATCCATCTTGCAAAGCTCCCGTCTGAACCGTTTGGGCCCGGTTAGAAAGTGACAGGACCAATCAGCGACGAGGGGCAGGACTTTCAGGTGAGGCAGAGTCGTGACGATAAACAGACAGCAACAAGAGGCCGGTGCGATTATGGCGGAAGAGCTTAGCGTGGATGCTGCTAAAGCGCCAGTTTTATCAGAACTTGACATTTCTTCATTAAAAGAAGAACAAAGAACAGCAGTGAATTGTTTTCTATTCAAAAATGACAGAAGTTGAGTACTAACATGTCTACAGTCGCCATGTTTCGCGTTATTCCTCAGTAGCTGCATGCGCAGCTCGATAGCAGCTACATCGTGTGTTTTGTTTCTCTGATCGGCCCGTAGAGATGTGACAGACAGAACGTTCATCCAATCACATTCTGCCTTTTCCCAAACGTTTCCGATTGAAGCTTTCCCAGATGGATGTGTGAAACAAATCCAAATTATCTCACAAGACCAGGTGAGACTGTTCCTTCATTAGTTGGCAGACCAACGATTTTAAAGTGTCCTGGGCATTTTTGTGATCTTTTATAACTTCTAGTAAGGTATTGTTTCTGTCGGGAGAGCTGCTGCTCCTGGTGTCTGGGCAATATTGATCTCGCGAGAGGACTTTCACCTCGATGAGACATCTGGTGGCGTTTTGAGATTTGAGATTTAAATCTCATCACACCCCTAGAAAACACTGATGTATGTGTGATTGAATTCTGGATGTTCACCTCTTCCTGGCTGGGTTTAATTTGGGTGGGGCAAATGTGTGGGTGGGCTATGTCACGAACCCACAGTGGGGAATAACCCCGCCCCCTTAGACGCTACAATATAAAATCACAGAGCCGTTTTTCTCAGTCCAGTCTGTTGTCAGCTGATGTCTTAAAGTTAACAGTCAGTTAAATGCTGTTTTTTTGTTCACTGTGAGGTAAATTTACCACGTCTATCAGCCACGGTGGCCTATGGTTCTTTAAAGCATCATAACAGAGAGATTTGAGCCTTTGTATCTGCTCTGGCACAGAGCCAGGAAGCTGCACCCCTATTTAATGCTGGACTGCTGGTCTAGTTTTTATGTGAACCAGATGCAGCAGTATCAGACATCTGACCTTTTGAAGGTGTGTTTTAATCCATATTTCACTGTGTTTTAGTCCTTAAAAGAAGCAGACTGTGGCTGTCTCTCTCTACAAGCAGAAACAGTTTAATCCCTCATGTCTGTGAGCGTTGTGATGCTGAAGTTTAGTAAAGTAATCGTGGAAAGACACTGTCTATATGCGCCAAGTCTGTCACAATAAAAGCCTCCAACTCTAAGCAGTATTGAAGACTTTTATTTTGAAGAGCAACTTAACAACAAAGACATCTCATAAAGAGAGCGATATGACTGCGAATGAGACTTTTAGCTCTAAACTGTGGCATGAATGTGATTGTTTCTCTGGTGGCTGACAGGTCCAGAGCAGACCCATGATGGTAACTTTATTTTGTTAATAAATGTAACTCATTACCTGAGCAGGTGAGCCCAACAGCTTTACCAGGTGAACAGGAGTCTCCAGCCTCCTCTTCTCCAAACATTCCCCCCTTGAAGACTGAAGGCGCCCCACAGTTGAGCAGGTCACAGACCAGCTGAGCACCCTGCAGGTCAAAGCCCTCTTCACACACTGGAGACCACCGCTGGTCAGACTTCATCTCCAGTCTGCCTGAACACCGGTCAGTCCCGTTCACCAGTCTGACAGAGTCTGGAAAGATTAAAGGCAGTCCACTCAGAGAAGTTTCAGTATTTTACTCTGTAAATTTGGCTCCTAGATCCCCCAGAGAGGATGTTTCAGTGTGGTTTTTATGCTGTTGTTAGACATTCAGAGTTCCTTTAGGCCATTACATTTCTAGGCATCTGCTCTGGGGCGCCAAAGATTTCATTTCTGTCTGCTCTGGCATTGTTAAAATTAGATGTTAAAAAAAATAAGATTAAAAGAAATAAATTTGATTAGAATATAAGGAATCTGTAGATTTCTAATCAAAAAGGTCAAAAAGTTGTTTGGAAAAAAAATCCAAATTTTTGAGATTATTAAGTCTTAAGTCTAATGTTGTATTTACAACATTTCAGACTTTCAAAAGTCAGAAATGTACAAGAGACAAATCAAAATTTCAGAATTTAAAAAGACTTGAATTGACATCAGAAACTCAAAACTTAATTTTTTTTAATCCTAATTTTAGAACAGTGTAAAGTAAAAAAAATTACAAGAAACCAAACTGAAAACAGTGGTCAGATTTTGACTTTGGGGCTTTATAATCTTAAAAATTCTTATCCAGGGTTTTGGGACAATTACTGCTTTTACAGTCAAAAAAATGTATTTATTTAAAAAGTTTTTATGAATTAATTTTTTTAAACCTGTTTTTCTCTTTTTTTGTCTGGAAATTAGTCTTTCTTTTGTTCCCAGGAGTGGTCCTAAAATGAAGCCAATGCAGAAGTGAAAATTGCAATACCAGGAGTGTCCACTAGAGGCTGGCTGCAGGAACACCTGAAGTCCTGTCTGCACACATGTTAAACAGCCGGGTTTGACACTAGACTAAACTTGTTTACAGCCTGCTCCAAAACACCAAATGTGCCTCATTAGCTGGTGTCTTATTGTGCTCCCACTGTACGGGGGGTGAAGTTTTTTTGTACCACATTCGTCTGGATTATACTTAGAATAAACCTCACTTGGCGGTGATTGGTGCATCTCGTTTGATTGACAGATAGCTCGACAGGCAGAGCCTACATTTCTGTCAACCAGCATGCTAGCTAGCTGACAGGAAGTCACGCTTAGTGGGCGGGCTATTGGGTTGATCCAAAGTTTGGTTGAGGCCGCGATTTCAATATGGAAGCCTCCGCGGTTTGGCTTCAAGGGCCGTTTGAGTCCGCGTATTGTAAGCAGACGACTGACGTCGCACAGATTTTTTCCAATTCTTTCTACAGTCTATGGTTTCTCCGTAAAAATGCTAAAGTAGGATTTTACTTTGAAAAGCACAAACTGGAAGTTTGAACCATTTTGAACTGTGTGGAAACAGAAAGCTTCATCATAGTAGAAGTTTTTCCTTTATCTGCTAAACATATTCTACTGATGTGGGTGTAAATACTTCCTACAATAATCTAGAGATCCAAGAGAGATCCTGCATGCAGTAAACATGGACAGTTGCAAGGATCTATAGATGGGGCCTATATGGGTCTCTTATTGGCTGATCCACACTTGCAGTTCACATGGGCAATCACAGGAACCACCATGGAACCCATGGACAAACAACATGGAACCCACATGTTTGGGTAGTTTGACCCAGAACCGCTCATGGGGCAACCTCAAATCTTCAAACTCTCCATGTGTGAGACGTGCAGCGTCTCTGAGATGCAGCCCTAACACTGACACCCAGTCTGACACAGCGGTTACTGCACAGGAACGGAGAGGAGCGCTGCAGCACTGACGTCACTTTACCAGCACAGACCAAAACATGGTGGCTTCCTGACTCAAATTACTCAAAAGGCAAATATCTGATGAGTCGTTCAGTTCAATATTCATACGAGAGACACAAATGTCTATCCAACAAGATGAACTTGTCTGATCATGCAGGGTTCCTCTTAAGCTAGCGATCACTCTGTGACAGCAGGAGCTGTAGTCGGTCAGTTAGCAAAATTTTCACAACTTCACTAACTTTTTAACCTCATTCAAGATCCAAAACACACAAGGTATGTGATGTGGGTTAATGAAATCTCCAGTCACAGATGGGAATATTGTTCCAGTTTGACAGATGGAGCCTGAGCGCACCCTCACGTACATCTAAAATTCTGTTTCATATTGTTACAATGCCAGTATTTTTTCATAAATGTGCGATATCATATTATATGTTCTCACTGGCCATTAGATTTTGACTCTCATTTAACCCTGTGGTTTTAAGCTATTAAATCCCTAATGACCCAAACTGACGTTCATTTTTAAGGAACGTTTTCCCCCAGAAAGGGGCGGGGCCTGGCACCATTTGGGCAAAGTACCTGGATGGGTTGCTGTGGTCTATTGGCTGAGCTTATTTAAAGCACCTGTGGCATGATGGCTGCCTGTTCCTGTCTCTGCCTGCTACATCTGAGCTAGGTAATGTGGCTAGCGCAGTGTTTCCCACCCATTTTACCTTGGAGCCGCCCCCCCCAGAGGTGACACACTGCCACCAAAAACAACGTAGATTTAACTGTTACTGATAAAACCCTACAAAAGGCCTATGCATGCGTTTCTTATCAAAAGACCTGAGTATGAACTACTGAATGACTGCTTCATCATGGTTTCCCTGGTAGTTTGATAAATGTATGTGGCATCCAACACACCATCTATCCAGTGTTAACGCTCATGTTTGACTTCAGTCTGATTAAATCTATCATGGCGTGAAACACATGAAGAAATTACAAATCACAAGTATCTTAAATGGAGTTACCTGAGCAGGTTAGCTCAAGGAAGTTCTTCGAAAGTTTAGTCTCAGTAAAACATTCCTTCAGTGAAGATTCAGCACAGTGAGAATGGAGTAACCAGGAGAGGTCCCATTCTCGCCTCAGTTTTTCTGTGATTGAGACCAGAGAACCACAGTCCAGGAGTCCACACACTTGGTTTGCCCAAACCGGGTCACAGTTGTCGGGATCCACCGCTCTCCATTCTCCCTTCTTTCTGATCTCCAGTGTGCCACCACATGGACCGGCTCCTCCAGCCAGCCTGAAGTCAGCCGGCTCTGCAGAAACGAAACATAAAGAAGTGGCAAACCTCGAAACAAAGCAGTAATATTGGGATATGTCTCACCATTAGGATGCTTTTAGGCATTTTCCTCCAGTGTTTGAGCTCTAAGCTAGAACTACAAGGTATCGCTATTGAAAACAATTAAGGCTGTGCAATTTTATTAAACATAACCATTTTTCAGTGTCTTTTGCTTCAGTCTCCTCTCTTTCTGCATGAACACACGCTGCATTCAGGTCTACACTCTTCAAAGCAGTGCAGTCGTCTTCTTCAGAACCTCTGTGGCTCTTTTCTGAACTTCTGATTTAGGCTCTAAACATGTTCTCTTGTTGCTGCTTGCTTACATCAAGACTAGGGCTCCACCTGAAAGTACTGCTTTCAGCTCGCTGATTGGTCCTGTCACTTTCTAACCGGGCCCAAACGGTTCAGACGGTCCGACTGATGCTGATTTGGCCCTGTTATTGTTGGACTTGTGAGTATATGTTGATTGCTTACCATCTATATACAGTACTCTTGAGTTTGTAACGTGTCTTTTCGTATCACTAAGGGCCATCTTGTCATCAGTTTATTCACTATCTCGCTGAAACAGGACGGGGGGCAGGGGCGACTTCACGGTAATAAAACCAAGTTGAACTTAGTGATTTTCAACATCGTCATTTAGCCAAAAATAAATACATTACCTCAAAAACGTACGTTTCAAACACGTAGGCTGCCTTAAGCCTACGTCGAAACTATCTCAGCTGGCGCAACATCTTAAATTTTAGCGCAAACGCCATCATGAGTAAGAGCATAGGTTCAAACTAGGCTACGTTTGAACTTACGCACGGCTGGTGAAACCCTTAGCAGATTCCAAAACTGGAAAGCTCATTTGGAGTTGGCAAAAAAGCCCTTAAAGCGTTTTGAACTCTGAGAAACAAGATTCACTGGTCAGATGAAACAAAAAATATAGAACTGCCTCAATTCTTAACTTCATGTCTGCAGAAAAGTTACCATCTGTATGGGACACTGATAGTAAAGCTGCCTACTGATACCTGTTTCCTCTTGGTTGGAACATCTAAATACCCAAAAGCAGACTTCTGGTCCAAGCGTGCAGAGACAGCAACAGTGGTTTTGATCACAAGTGCAGAAAAATGAGCAAGCAGGTGAAGATGCACCAATGATTTGAGCACAAAAGCAGGTTGGTAAAGGGATTTTCCTCTAAGAAGCAATGCTCTCAAAACCTATGCAAACACTCTTAAATAAAGCCACAACGATAACTCCATGAATGTGAAAGTATGACTTCTACCTGAGCAGGTGAGTTTCACAGCTCTCCCTGAGGTGTTACTGACAGAGCTGTCACAGTCCAGGAGAGCTGACTCTGTGCCATCACACCTGTACTTCTTAGTGGGACCAGGAGTATCCACGTCTCCATAGAGCTCCCCCTGCAAGTCAGAAGGAGCGCCACAACCAATCTCCCTGCAGACCACCTGAGCGGCACGCAGGTCAAAGTCGTCTTCACTCACAGAGGACCAACCCTGCTCAGACTTCAGCTCCAGTCTGCCTGAACACTCACCAGCCCCATCCTGCAGCCTGACAGAGTCTAAAGAGGAAGAAAGAACCAGGAAGTGATGGGTGAAACACATCAAATATTAACGTTGCATTGATTTGTATGCATATTTCATATAAATGTAAAGTAAAAAACACAGCAGACCACTGACCAAACAGTGGACTAGCCTTGTTAAAACAGGAAGTTATTAGAGGGCCAAGAGTCAAAGATGACTGGGGGGTTAAATTTTGTGAAATGCACATTTTCAAAGATCTTTTTTCAGTAGAGTCTGTTGGTTTTAAAGAGAGCGATGTGACAGTGGTTCTAGGATATAAAGGATCTTATCTTGTTGTCAGACATGCAGAAAAGCATCCAGAGCCTGTTAGGGACAAAACTCAGAATGTTTTGAAGCTGCAGGCTGATAAAGTCTACGTGTTTAGATAATGATAAAACCATCTTATTTACTCCAAACACTTTTGACACAGGCTAAAATCAAATCACTGTAGAAGCGCTAAAGTCCACATCAACAGGAAATCAAACTAACCTGAGCAGTTGATCTGCAGGTTTCTAAAATAATACGGTGATCCAGAACCATGGGTGTTCTTTGGTATTTCTAGTGAAAGCACAGAACCACAGTCGAGCTGTCTGCACGCCGTCACTGCAGACGTCAGGTTCCAGTCTTTTAAAGAGACTTCTACTGGTCTCCAGTCGCCTCTTTCTCTCCTCTCCAGGATCCCAGCGCAGCGGCTGGCTCCGCCCACCAACCTGACATCATCAGGAACCACTAAACAGAGACACACAGTCATCAGTGGACAGAGTTACAGACCAAGGAAGACATGAGACTCTTTTCTTCCTCCTCTGTCTGTCTGTAGGTTTGTGTCTGAAGCCCAGAGCTCTGAAGAGAACAGAACAGGGAGGGAAATATTCAGAAGTACTCAGATCTCAATCCTGTTATGTTGCAGCCTGATGCTACAGTATTTATTTCAGTTTTTCTCTCATTATTCCACACTCAGTACCCCATCATGAAACTGTGGAAACAGAATTATAGAAATGTTTGCAAATAGAATAAAAATAAAAACTGAAATATCACATTGACATAATTATTAAGACCCTTAACTCAGTACTTAGTTGAATCACCTTTGGCAGCATTTATCACATTTGACACAACAAGCTCTGCACACCTGGATTTGGGGATTTCCTGACATCCTTCTTTGCAAATCCTCTGAAGCTCAGTCAGGTTGAATGGGGACCACTGATTTACAGCTATTTCCAGGTTTCTCCAGAGATGTTTGATGTTTAAAGTTGGAGCTCTGACTGGGCTACTCTAAAAATCCACAGAGCTGCTCCTAATCCACTCCTGTGTTGTCTTGACTGGGTGCTTAGAGTCTTTGTCATGCTGAACGTCAGTGTACCCTGATCCATTTCCTGGTTGAAACCAGACACAAAAAAACAGGAGAAACTGTTGTTATTCCGTTTTTCCTTTTTGGCCAAAAACGAAAAAATTAGCCAATTTTCAGTTTGTTCGTTGTTGATCGAAATGAAAAAAAAAAACAAACAAAAAAAAAACGAAAATATGAGCCAATTTTTCATTTTTTGAATTATGACCAAAAATGGGAAAAAAACGAAAAAATGAGCCAATTTTCTGTTTTTGTCTTATTTTTTCATTTTTGACCAAAATGGGAAAAAATGAAAAAAAAAGAACTTATTTTTAGTTATTTTTTGATTTTTGACCAAAAATGAAAAAAAAAGAAAAAATGAGCCAATTTTCTTTGTTTGTTTTTTTTTTATTTTTGACCAAAATGGAAAAAAACAGAAAAAAAAATTTGTTTTTCTGTTGTTTTTTATTTGTTTGTTTTGCTTTGTTGTTGTTGTTTTGTCATTTTGAAAAAAAAGAATTGAACTTTTTAAAAAGAATTTATTTGTTTTTCCATTTTTGTGACCAAAATGATCGTGTGACTGTTTTTTCCATTTTCGGTCAAAAATGAGCCAACGGAATAACGACAGTTTCTTCTGTTTTGTGAGTCAGGTTTACCAGGAAATGGATCTGCCAGAAAATACACTGACCATAAACCATCCGCCCAGTCTGAGGTGTTGAGCACTGTGGAACAGGTTTTTGCTCCATTCAGCTTCCCCTCAACCCTGACCAGTCTCCCAGTCCCTGCTGCTGCAAAACACCCCCACAGCATGATGCTGCCCCCACCATGCTTCACAGTTACATCACAAAAAGTAACATTTGTGTTTGGTGGACAATTTCTCTTTTGTAACGCTTCTTGACAGAAATTTGATATCTTATCTGTTTATTTCACTTTTGAATGATGCCACATTTGTAATGAGCATGCCTTTGTGGGATGAGCAGCAGAGCTGAGTATGTGGCCTACACCCGTGAAAAATGTGCCAAATCTTCTCTGCCAATGCCAAACAGCTGATTCTGCCACTGACTCTTGTTTGGTGTTTGGTGGATTGAATGATTGAAGCTTGAAGAAACAAAACATTAGCAAATTAACAATGTATTCATTTTACACACAGGAGCTTCAGTGGCACCACAACAGCCTGGCTCCTCCCCTCATGCTGGTCACCAGCCTGGTCACACACTGCTGTGGGATGGCATCCCATTCCTCAACCAGCATTTGTCACAAATCAGCCAGTGTGGTCCCGTTGGTCACTCTGGCTGGGGGACAGCTACGTCATCTTGGGAATGCCACTGGTTGCAGAATCTCATCTTGGTATCTTTCCACATTGAGATTTTCTCCAGTGATGACAACCAGGCACCTGATTGATCACCTGGAGTTCCCAGAAGCTCAAGAGTCAGAAGTAATGCAGCGATTGGCTGAGAAGGTTTAGAAAAATGTTCATGGGTGCAACCCACACACCCACACAGCCATTTAAAAGGAAAGTGAACAGATTTATTGGCATTTATTGATACAGTAAAGGAATAATCCAGACACCAATGTCCTGACTTTTTGAGCCAGTGTGAGAGGTCACAGTTCAAATGTTTACTTTCATTGTTGACCTGAATTAACAGGAGGAACTCAATCATTTTATTTCATCAACAAAGGCTGTAGAATATTTCAGTTCATGTCTAAACAGACACTGTTATTTATTTATCTAAGCTGTGGTCTTATTCAGGCTGGTGTTAACTTTGCAAAGATTTAGATGTACTACACAATTTTCACCACAAGGTGTCACCAGTGAGCAAAGTTCCCAATCTCACAGAACTGTGTAGACCGGTGTTGACTGCAAAAATGTGTGGGGGTGGGGCATTTAATACAAAAAGACAGCTAAAATGGGTGAAAAGTGGCCACAAAATTAAAGAAAGGGGGGAATTTTGCAAAAACCAGGATAAAACATGCAAACACTGGGGTAAAAAGTGCAAAAAGAAGTGGCCAGTGTGGACTTAAAGTGGAAAAATTGGATTATAAGTGGCAATTGAAATATTCTGACAAATACTACTGGTTGACAGTTAAAGCCAGGTGTATCATTGTGGGAAACATGATGATTAATGTGACTTTAAATGAATAATTTCTGAAGTCAAAGTTCCCTTTTCTATGGTTTTCTGGGGAATAATGAAGACATAAAAGAGCCACAAATCATCACTCAAGAGCCAGGCGTTATCAGTGGTGTAGAAGACGACTGTTGTTATCAGGAGTGATCTGTGTGTCAGCAGCAGGGAGAGAAACTGCAGCACGGCATCAGCAGCCAGAGAAAACACTGATGGAAAGTTCTAGAGACTTTGTTGTCTGGTTTTATTTAAATAAAGAAGAAACTTCCATCAGTGTCTGCCTGTGACTTTGGCTACAATAGTTATCATACTGGCTACAAGAATAATAGTGGCATCATGATCTATAAAGCCCTGATGACTTATGGCACCAAACACCAGCACCAGTGGGTTCCAGGACTGACCAGGGCCCCTGAAATCTGATTTTCCCCCTAAAGTCTGTAAAATGATGAGCTGGTTGCCTTTAAACTAGTCATGGAATCATATTCAGTCTCTAAGCACATCTAAACCTACATCAGATTGGTTTTATTGACTTTAAAATCCTCAAGGTGAGTTTAAGGAAGCGGCCCCACATCCTGACATTTCTCTGCATGTGGCCCTCAGCTGAATCAGTCTGTCCTGATGTAAACATGTATGGTCAGAGTCATCAGAGCCGCTACATCCACACATTTATGAGCTTCATAAGAAAAACTACAAACCAGACCCAGACCCACCCACAGAATAGGCTGGACCCCTGACAAACCCAGAGACCGGGTCCTCTCCAGTCTAGACTCTCTGATAATATTAATGTGTGTGTCTGATCAGTAGCATTGGTGCTAGCATCCTGGCTAACAGTTCCTTCATCCCAGAGCTGAAAAGTGTGTCGGTCTATTATTGGGTTCTGATGTTGGGAGGATTTATTTGTGGTACTTTTTAACCACTTTCACCTCTTTTTCCACTTTTTCCATCCATTATTGTCACATCTACTGTCACTCTTTACCTGTTTTTCCTGCTCTTTGCTCATTTTTTGTCACTTTTATCCCATTTTGTTCTGATTTCAACCATTTCTGTCATTTTTAACAACTTTCTGCCCAAATTTGCAATTTTCTGCCCTTTTAAGCCACTTTCATCACATTTCTGCGACATCTTTTCTACATCTACTTAAGCCACTTTTTGCCATTTTTTGCCACTTTTTGTCCCTTTTGCCTCTTTTTGCTGCTTTTCTTCTTTATTTCCACTTTTTTAAAAAAATAAACTTTCTTGCCACTCTTATCCCGTTTGCCTGTTTCGCTCATTTCTGTCGCTTTTTTCAAACCACTTTTTTTTTTTTTTGCCTTTTCTTGCCTTGTTCTTTCCATTCATGCAACATCTTTTGGCCATTTTTCGGTCCATTTTTCCACGGTTTGTCTATTTTTGCAGCTTTTTGACCATTTTCCTCACTTTTTTCTAACTTTCATGCCACATTTAATCCTGTTTGCCATTTTTTCCATCCAATTTCTGTTCATTATTAACCATGTTTGCCCATTACTGCAACAACTGTTTGAAACATCCAGCCTGCTTTAGCTCCTTTTACATTTTTGTGCTCGTTTAATCACTTTTTGTCCATTTTTCTGCCTTCTTACTGTTTTTGACCCTTATTGTCCATTTCTGCCACTGCTATCCTTCTTCCTTTCTTCTCCCTTTTTTAACCAGTTTTTGCACATTACTGTTTCAGCTTTTCGCCTCTTTTTGTCTATTTTTTAACCTATTTTTTCTTCTTTTCCCCATTTTGAGCATTTTCAGACAATTTCTTGCCACTTTCTGTATTTATGTTTTTTATATTTCTAACCCATTTTGCAACATTTCTCCCCTTTGTGCCACTTTTCATCCATGTTTGCATTGTTTTGCTACTTCTTTTGCCCCTTTACCCCATTTTTTCCCTTTTTTGCCACTTTTAACCCATTAATGCCATTTTTCTATAATAATAAACTCCTGAAACTTTTAACCCAGTATGTTGTCTCTTTTCATAAGAGACAAAAAACTCTCTCCAGTAACCGGCACGCGAGCGCAGCACCTCCTCAGCTAACACCTGTTCACACTGCTGCTGTAGAGACATCAGCACTAATAATATTCAACATCAGTATTTAAATGACCGATCAGACTGCTGGTGAAAGGATCAGGGCTGTAGTTTGGTTAAAGAACAGCAAAGACTAAAATCCTGGATTTACTAACAGTAACAGGCTTACTGACCACAAAATCATCCGTGTCAATGCTGAGTCTAGTGGGGGAATATTTCATTTTTCTTATTTATTTAAGGAGCTTTATTGTTTAATAGTGTGTCTTCCTCACAAAGTCACAGCGGGACGTTTGATCCTTGTGGATCTGACTCAGAGGTGACTGTTTCTCTTATTTCTTTGTAGGTTAAAAATATTCAAATATAAATCACGTCATGCCATTCAGCTAAATTACTACTAAGAAATGATTTTTGCTCCATACCGCCCAAATTAGTTCTGGGATTGTGGGAGAAGAGAGTACTGGTACTAATTTTGTTCCACTTAAAGCTCTGATGATGATACCAGAGAGGAAACAAACAGGCAAACATCCAGCAGGCCGTGGACGAGCCCTCCATCCTCATTAACAGCCATCAGAATAATGAAAGCAGCAGTGGAGTGTTTAAAAGAGATAAAGCAGCTGGAGATCAGCCTTCTACTGAACCACACACACACACACACACACACACACACACGCTGTAACACAGGTGTGAAGGTCCTACCTGAGCTCCAGAGACACAGAGACACTATCAGCACTCTGTGATCCATCACTGTGTGGTCTCTAGCAGCCTCTGCATCCCCCTCCCCACCTCTCTGTCTTATTAATCAAACTTCAGTCACGCCCTGCTCACTGACACTCACACGCTTTTATTTTTTTAATCTATTTCCTGTTCTCTTCATTCTCACTGCATCTTTCTTTAACTCTGCAGGTTTCTACTGACCCATGTCAGACTCCTGTCTTCTGATTTTACTGTTTTAGGATTTTATCAGACCAGGGTTGGGGGGCTCCAGACTATCTGGGGGTCCAGGAGAGAAAACAACTGTAGATTCTAGACTTAAATGAACCCTTTTTTACATGTTGAGAGTTAAAATTAAAGCTGGATCTGTGAGAACTGTTCTTGTTGGATGTCAGCTCATGTTACCAAAGCTGCTGAAGGCACTGCTGTCCTAGAACAGAGACCTTTATTATTGAAACTGAGACCCATTATTGATGCCTCTATCAGTCTAAGTCCTGATTGATGTTAGTGATACTTTTTACTGTGTGGAAAGAATAAAAAGACGATGCATGTTTAACAGAAGTGGTCTGAACTGATTCATCAGTGGACTGAATAAAAACAGGAGGAAAACATGAAAATATCCTCTAAAATAAGAGATATTTGGACTTGACAGAGATCCATACTGTTTAATAAAGACACAGTGGATCAGGGGTGTCAAACTGGATCACAGCAGGAGCCAGAATCTGGATTTAGGTCTAACCTGAGGGCCGAACAGTCCAAATATACAGTTCATCCAGAAAGTATTCACAGCGCTTCACTTTTCCACATTTTATGTTACAGTCTCATTCAAAAATGGAATAAATTCATTTTTTCCCTCAAAATTCTGCACACAACACCCCATGATGTAACCGTGAAAACAGTTTTTTTTTTAATTTTTTGCAGATTTGTTGAAAATAAAAAACTAAAACATCACATGTTCTTACATATTCACAGCCTTAGCTCAATACTGTGTTGATGCACCTTTGCATCCTTTGCAGGGTCGTTGTCCTGCTGAAAGATGAACCGCCGCCCCAGTCTGAGGTCAAAAGTGCTCTGGAGCAGGTTTTCATCCAGGACGTCTCTGAACATCGCTGCATTCATCTTTCCCTCATTCCTGACTGGTCTCCCAGTTCCTGCTGCTGTAAAACATCCCCACAGCATGATGCTGCCACCACCATGCTTCACTGTAGGGATGGTATTGGCCAGGTGATGAGCGGAGCCTGGTTTCCTCCAAACATGACGCCTGGCATTCATGCCAAAGAGTTCAATCTTTGTCTCATCAGACCAGAGAATCTTCTTTCCCCTGGTCTGAGAGTCCTTCAGGTCCTTTTGGCGAACTCCAGCCGGGCTGCCTTGTGCCTTTTACTAAGGAGTGGCTTCAGTCTGGCCACTCTACCGTACAGGCCTGATTGGTGGATTGCTGCAGAGATGGTTGACCTTCTGGAAGGTTCTCCTCTCTCCACAGAGGACCGCTGGAGCTCTGACAGAGTGACCATCGGGTTCTTGGTCGCCTCCCTGACTGAGGCTCTTCTCCCCCGAACGCTCAGTTAGATGGGCGGCCAACTTTAGGAAGAGTCCTGGTGGTTCTGAACTTCTTCCATTTACAGATGACGGAGGCCACTGGGCTCACTGGGACCTTCAAAGCAGCAGAAACTTTTCTGTACCCTTCACCAGATTTCACCTGTCTCTGAGGTCTACAGACAGTTCCTTTGACTTCATGCTTTGTTTGTGCTCTGACATGCACTGTCACCTGTGGGACCTTATATAGACAGGTGCGTGCCTTTCCAAATCATGTCCAATCAACTGAATTTACCACAGGTGGACTCCAGTTAAGCTGCAGGAACAGCTCAAGGATGATCAGTGGAAACAGGACCTGAGCTCACTTTGAGCTTCGTGGTAAAAGCTGTGAATACTTATGTACCTGTGATGTCTTAGTTTTTTATTTTTGATACATTTGCAAAAAAAAAAAAAAACTGTTTTCGCATTGTCATTATGGGGTGTTATGAGGGAAAAAAATGAATTTATTCCATTTTGGAATGAGGCTGTAACATAACAAAATGTGGGAAAAGAGAAGCGCTGTGAATACTGTCTGGATGCACAGAAACGTTTAAAGGCTCAAACTCTGAGACAAAAAGTCAAACTTATGAGTTCAAAATGTCAAAACACAAAATAAGACGTCAAAATAATGTTAAAAGTCCAAATTATGAGATGGACAGTAAAAATATGAG
Organism: Cheilinus undulatus; assembly: GCF_018320785.1. Taxonomy (NCBI): domain Eukaryota; kingdom Metazoa; phylum Chordata; class Actinopteri; order Labriformes; family Labridae; genus Cheilinus; species Cheilinus undulatus. The sequence continues at coordinate 3,606,688 of NC_054878.1, forward strand.
GAAAAAAAAAATCACGAGTTTAAATGTCAAAATGTGAAAAAAAAAAAATAAATAAATAAAACACAAGTTTAGAGTTCAAAATATGAGGAAAAAAAATCATGAGTTTAAAGGTCAAAATATGACAAAAACATTCAAAATTATGAGTTTAAAGTTCAAAACAGAAAATAAATAAATAAAAATAATAATATATTCACAAGTTTAAAGGTCAAAATATGAGAAAAAAATCATGAGGTAAAAGCTCAACATATAAGAAGAATATAGAAAATATTCATAAAATTAAAGGCCAAAATATGAGAAAAATTAAAATCATGAAATTAAAGGTCAAAATATGAGGGGAAAAAATCCCAAGTCAAAAGCATAAAATATGAGAAGAATATAAAAATATTCATGAAATTAAAGGTCAAAATATGAGAAAAATTAAAATCATAAAATTAAAGGTCAAATTATGAGGGGAAAAAATCCCAAGTTAAAGGCTTAAAATATGAGAAAAATATAAAAATATTCCTGAGTTTAAAGGTCAAAATATGAGAAAAAATTAAAATCATGAGTGTAAAGGTCAAAATATGGAAAAATGAAAATATGAGAAAAAAAATCACGAGTTTAAAGGTCAATTGTGAGAAAAAAAATCAAAAACATGAGTTTAAAGGTCAAAATATGATGAAAAAAAAACAAAATAATGAGTTTACAGGTCAGAATATTGAAAAATAAAAAATATATTCACAAGTTTTAAAGTCAAAATATGAGAAAAAAAAATTACAAATCATGAGTGTAAAGGTCAAAATATAAGATACTCTTCAAAATTGTCAGTTTAACCAGTAAAATATTATATCATGGTTCTAAAAGGCAAAAGTATGAGAAAAAAAATCCAAACCATGAATTTTAAATGCCAAAGTGTGAGATAAAATTTAAGATTGTGAGTTTATACATTAATCTAAAAAGTCAAAATATGAAATAAAAAGTCAAAATATGAAATAAAAAGTCAAAATATGATGTTTGAGTTTTAATGGTCAGATGTAAAATTAAAAATATGAAATAAAAACCCAAATCAATTCCTTTTCCCACATCTTTAACTTTTTTATCTAATTCTTTTTACCCTTCATGTTTGCAGATTTTATGTTTTAACAAGGATATTTTCAATCATCATAGTAAAGTTCACATTTTTATACTGGAGGAAATCTGCAGACCTTATACTGCTGGGCCAGTTAGAATAAAGACATGATGTGATCTTGCAGGCCGTGTATAGCTGTACTACGGGCCAGATTTGGTCCCCAGGCCTTCTGTTTGACACCCCTTCAGTGGATCATGGATGATAAGTGGTCAGGGACGTCACTAGGACTGAAAGACGGGGGGGGCTTAGCTCCAGGTGTTGCAGGTAATGCTTGGCATAGCGCACCAGAATCTTTTATTCCCACCTTCAAAGGCTTCATGAATTATTGATTATTGACAGAGCATTTATCAGGACCTATGATCAGGCCTCTGCAGAAAGTTGGCGACCTCTGCACACTGAGTGAATACTTTTGGCAATACAGTGTAACTCCTCTCTTTCTTCTTTCAGGCTGTCCACGCTAAAACTAGAGCCAAGAGCCTCACTGGCTTAAAAATACTTTAGATAGAGCCAGAATCCAAAACCAGGGGTGTAAGGTAGATCCCCAGATCAGCTGATCCAGAGTTTAGATGAAACAGTGAATCAGTGGATTATTGTGTGGTTCAATGGGATGTAATGGGCCACATAAAAACGGACCACCTGGCCTAAAGACTTGTTTAAACATTAGTTTCAGCCATGGGTGTCGTTAGACTCTTTAGTGTGTGTGTGTCTGGGGGTGTATGTGTGTGTGTGTAACTGCCTAATTACAGTAAATGTTGATGAAATCAATTCTATCACATTTGAACATTTCCTGTATTTCTGTAGCTCTGTTTAATGTAATAGACATGTTTTCTTGTTTTTTACTCCCCTTATTAATGCTTTTACCTAAAGCGGGCGGGGGCTCCTAGTGGTCTTTACCCTGGGCCTCTAAATGTCTAAAACTGGTCCTGCCTCACACCTGCAGCTCTCCCACATACATCCTCCCCCCTCTCTCATTCTGTAGCTCTGGTTTCCTGTTTCTGCTCTTTGACAGTTTTTATTATCAGCTGGACATCAAGATTAAATAAAACACCCACGTTTGGGGAAGTTCCACTTGACGTATCACAATAATCCTCACCACCAGCAGACTTTTCTCTGCTCTCTTTCTCTAACCCACCTTCTTCAGTCACAAGCACCTCACTTTAAAAAAAAAATAAAAAATAAAGTTTTCATTTGAATTTGGTACTAAAGAGTCGAGTATCACTCATCTATGCATTAAACAGAAAGTAACATGGTGTTGTGCATTTCTTCATTTATTTTGTGTTTTTATTGTAATTATTGTTGGGGGGGGGGGTCTTAGGAACATTTAAGAGTGGCTTCAGCCCCCAAACGTCCATGTACACTCCTGTTCAAAATTTTAAGACCACTGGATTTAAAAAGTAGCTGAAATGGGTTAGAAGTGGTTGATAAGAGTGGTGATTTTATCAGGTTGAATATGAAACATGTAACCTGACACGCCAGATGGATTTGTTTCACACATCCATGTGGAAAAGCTTCAATAGGAAACGTTTGAGAAAAGGCAGAGTGTGATTGGGTGAACGTTCTGTCACATCTCTACGGGCCAATCAGAGCAACAAAACATGTGACGTTGCCACTATAACGCAAAACATTGCAACTGTAGACATGTCAGTACTCGACTTCTGTCGTTTTAGAAAAGAAAACAACTCACTGCTGTTCTTTGTTCTTCTTTTAACAAAGAAATGTCGTCAAGTTCTGATAAAACTGGCGCTTTAGCAGCACGCTAATCTCTTCCTCCATAACTGCACCAGCTCCTGCTGCTGCTTGTTTACGTCACGACTCTGCTGCACCTGAAAGTCCTGCCCCTCGTCGCTGATTGGTCCTGTCACTTTCTAACCGGGCCTGAACGGTTCAGACGGGAGCTTTGCAAGATGGATTCACCAGTGAGAAACAAGGAAACATCTGCTTTGCAAGGTTATCAATCTTAACCTTCAGTCTCAAAATACGCGTTCCCGCGAAGTACGAGGGCTGTCCCAATTCTCCTGAGAGTTGAGTTGAGGGGTGAGTTTGAAGGCTTTATCCCCTCAATTTGAGATGGATTCACCAGTGAGAAACAAGGAAACGGGCGTATCCATCTGCTTTGCAAGGTTATGAAATATGGATATCACAGCTTAAATCTACAATGGACCATGGTTTGTCGACCTCCATGGACCCTCAGTTTGGCAGGGCCCCAGAAAGCTCTCCCATTTATCCTCCTCTGAAGACAGCCTTGTCTGCACACGACTATTCCAGACTGTATATGGCTGTGTTCATCCACCTTCAGGTACAGTGGGGGTCCCCGGTCTCTGGCACCTTTATTTTGGGGTTTGCGGGCTGAAAAGGTTGAGAATCCCTGATCTAAAACCATCCTGAGCACCTGGAGCTGGATTTTCATACGTGTTTCATCCCTTTTCTTGTCTTATTCAGTGTTGCTCTCTCTTTTTTTTCTACATATTCCTCTGTCTCTTTACAACTCCAGCACAGCTTCAGCAGATTACTGTTCAACAGGAGTCTGCTTCTGCTGGAGCTCTCCTCTTAAAAGGACGTTGTTCCTCTCCACTCTGACTCTGCTATGGCGTCATGTCATCTGCTGGCATTGGTCAACTGTGTTACATGAAGTCAAGAAAAAAAAAGTTTAGTATTTTATCATTTCATCATCCTGTCATTTGGTTTCTGGTAAAGAAAAATATCAGCTCGGGTTTTTTTTTCTTATCAAACACGTCTAAGAAAGCTCACCTGCAGCTCCACAGTTGCATCACATTTTTCACACTTTAACTGAACTGTTGAACCTAATAGATAAATAAATGTAGTAAAAAACCTGAGCAGAAAAAATATGATCTGATGGCGAGTGTAGAGCTGATGAGTTTCACAACAGTCATCAGGATGTGTTTTATTTCCATCCTAGAGGCCAAATTTGAGTGACAAGACATCTAACATGACAAAAATACAGAAAACTAAAACTAAAGGTGCAAATATGTTGTCAAGGGGATTTGATGCAAAAAAGTTAGCTAGAACAGGAAAACTAACAACTGTATTAATGATTAGGGAATATGTGCCGTCATAAGTATAACGGTGTCAAACCCTATTTACACATGCACAAAACTCCTACAATTATGGAAATACACCATGTCTCCCAGAAATGGTTGCAATTACAAATGTTTTTGGTATACACATGTTTATTTCCTTTATGTGCTTTGGAACAACACAAAAAAAAAAAAACAGAAGAAAAAAGACGAAATTGACATAATTTTACACAAAACTCAATTTTGTGAAAATGGGCCGGACAAAACTATTGGCACCCTTTTAAAACTGTGGGTAAATCATTTTATTTCCAGCATGTGATGCTCATTTAAACTCACCTGTGGCAGTAACAGGTGCTGGCAATCTAGAAATCACACCTGAAGCCAGTTAGAATGTCTAAAAGTTGACTCAGCCTTTGTGTTGTGTGTCTGTGTGTGTCACATCAAGCATGGAGAAGAGAAATAAGAGCCAAGAACTGTCTGAGGACTTGAGAAGCAAAATTGTGGAAAAATATGAACAATCTCGAGGTTACAAGACCATCTCCAGAGATCTAGAAATTCCTTTGTCCACTGTGTGTAATATAATCAAGAAGTTTATAACCCATGGCACTGTGGCTAATCTCCCTGGACGTGGACGGAAGAGAAAAATTGACAAAAGAATGCAACGCAGGATAGTTGGAATGGTGGATAAACATCCTCAGTCAACTTCCACACAAATTCAGGCTGTCCTGCAGACTCAGGGTACAAAAGTGTCAGCTGGGACCATACGTCGTCGTGAATGAGATGAAGCACTATGGCAGGAGACCGAGGAGAACCTCACTGCTGACAGAGAGACATAAAAAAGCCAGACTGGAGTTTGCAAAATTGGACCTGAGTAAAGCCTAATTTATGCTTCTGCGTCACGTCGACAGCGTACCTACGTGTAGCCTTCTTGTGTTGATGCGGACCCCTACGCCGTAGCCTGGTGCGCACCTCCAGAAAATCCTAACTATGTGTCACGGCGACGCGGACTGCAAGGGCTGTGATTCGTCCGCTCAAAATGTAATTTCCCTATTGCCTGCGCTTCAACATTTGCAACAAAAGAATTTGTTCGTCGATATTGATGAGCTCCAATTCCAAACACACCCGTTCCACCTCGGTCGCCATTATTTACTGTGACCAGAAGATAAACAAGGATTCAGCTGTGACCCCTCTGAAACCACACACACACACACACACACCCACAGCCACACCCCCTAGCGGCATGGCGGGGAATTGCAGAGCGACATGTTCCCTCGACAGCGTCTTCTGCATCACATTGACGGCGTAGGTGACGCAGAAGCATAAATCAGGCTTAAGCCTCAATCCTTCTGGGAGAACATTTTGTGGACAGATGAGACTAAGGTAGAGCTTTTTGGAAAATCATGTCATTCTACTGTTTACAGAAAACAGAATGAGGCCTACAAAGAAAAGAACACAGTATCTGCAGTCAAACATGGTGGAGGTTCAAGGATGTTTAGGGTTGTTTTGCTGCCTCTGGCACTGGGTGCCTTGACTGTGTGCAAAGAATCATGAAATCTGGAGACTATCAAAAGATTTTGGGCTGCAATGTAGGGCCTAATGTCAGAAAGCTGGGTCTGGGTCAGAGGTCATAGGTGTTCCAGCAGGACAATCACCCCAAACATACCTCAAAAAGCATCAAGAAATGGTTGGAGACAAAGCTGGAGAGTTCTGAAGTGGCCAGGAATGAGTCCGGATCTAAATCCCATTGAACACCTATGAAGAGATGATGGTGAGAGAGATGGTGCCAATGATTTTGTCTGGCCCATTTTTTGAGTTTTGTGTAAAATTATGTAAATTTTGTCTTTTTTCTTCTGCTTTTTTTGTGTTGTTCCAGTGCACATAAAGGCAATAAACACATGAATACCAAAAACATTTGTAATTGCAACAATTTCTGGGAGAAATGGTGTATTTTCTGGACAAATTCCAGGGATACCAAGGTAGTGAGGGGCTCCAGGGAGAGTGCGCTGGGTTTGGGCTGATGTGAGACAAGGAGTGAGGCTCTGGAAGAGAAGAGGACAAGGCAGAGTTAAAATCGTGGTCAAAACAACGTTACTTGAAAATCTCGTGAAAAAGTCTCGTAGAGAAAACCAGAGCGTGAGCTGAGGTACCACCTTGAGAAGCAGTCAATACTCTGGCGCTGAGCCGTGAGCCTGCCGCAACCTTGAGGTGTGCTTGATTGCAGAACGGGATCAGGTGTGATCAATCAGCCTCAGAGGAAGCAGAGTGAAGTTAGCCACAAACACCAAAGACATCGGAACCGGAAACCACCAAAATAACGTAAGTGCAGACGAAATCACCACAGTTCAGGCTTTACGGGCCTAATGCCGCCTGCGGTGCAGTTTAACCAGGCCCACAAGATCATATCTGAATTAGAACTGGCCTGCTGCTATGAGGTCTGCAGATTTCCTCCAGTATAAAAATGTCAATTTAACCTTAAAGTTAAAAAAAAAAAATCCTTGTTAAGTTATAAAAATCTGAAAAAGATTCTTTTTGTTTCATTTTGCATCCCAAGATTATTACTGAAACTTAGGATTTTGACTCTTTATTTTATATTTCAACCTTTTAAATTCATAATTTTTAACTTTTTCTCATATTGTGACCTTTTACATTCACAATTTTTCCTTTAAAATCAAATCTTGACCTTTTAAACTCCTAACTTTGACTTTTTATCCCATGTTTTCACTTTTTAAACTCCTGATCAAGAATTTTATCTCATATTTTGACCTTTTAGAGTCACAATTTTGAATTTTAGCTTTAAATTTTACTTTTTAAATGTTGTATTTTATCTCATATCTTGACCTTTATTTTAACTGTCTATCTCATATATTTGCCTTTTAAAAACCTTATTTTGACTTTTAATTTTGTATTTTGACCTCTAGGACTTAGAAGATTGAGTTTTTATCTCAGATTTTTATCCTTTAAACTCATTTATTTATTTATTTATTTGACATGGACACACAGTAACACTGATTAATAACAGGTTAGACTGGGATCTGCCTTACCTGTAATTCCAGGAAGGTTTTAACAGTCATTTATCATAACATGCTTTTATATTAGTAGATGCCACTAATTATGATAATCCTACCTGCTGTCAGTGCGGCTTTTAGGGGTGGGCAAAAATATTGATTAATCGATGCATCGCAATATTTCCTCCCCCAATTCAATATCGATGCAGCAAATCCTCTGAATCGATTCACCTCCTGGCCAGCGGGGGTCGCTGTGCATGTGATTCGTGTTGTATGGACGGAGGCCGCACTCAACCAAACAACAACCAACCATAACCATGTTATGTGAGGTTTATCACAATTTCCAAGAGGACGGAAATATTATTTAAGTTTACATGCACTTTTACACAATTTGTGTACGTCTGCTTCTTACTGAATCGACATTGAAGCATTTAAATCAATATCGAATCGAATCGATATTGAATCAAATCGCAACCTAAAGAATCGAAATCGAATTGAATTGTGAGGTTCTTAACAATTCCCAGCCCTAGCGGCTTTGTCTTCTTGTTTGTCCTGATCACCGCCTGAGGCTGGAGCAGCGTCTGTATGAGGGATGAGGCATGAAGACAGCTATTTAAAGATTTTACCGGACGCCACACACTCACGGACCCGCCCCTGGATGTTTTATAGATCGGTCATGGCTGATATCATTTGGCTATTTTGCCAAAATATTACAAAAAAAATACTCTTTAATGCCAAACTAAAAACAGATTTCAACAAAGTCATGTCACTCTGGTGGCCCACATTTCACTAATTGTGAGACTACGAGCACCAGTGTACGGTGTACATTTTAGGACATCCTCAGGTCTCAGAATAAGGTATCAGTCATCAGGAAAACCTCTGTCATTTATCAGACCAAACAGACTCATTTGTCAAACTAAACGGCCTCATTACTCAGGAAAACCTTCGTCAGATTAAACGACCTCACTTGTCAAACCAAACGACGTCAGATTAAATGGCGTCATTTGTCAAACCAAATGCCGTCACATGAAAGGGCCTCAGGTTTCAAAATAAAAGTTATCAGGCAAAACGGCGTCAGATAAAACGGCATCAGATAAAACTGCTTCAGGCAAAACGGCCCCAGACTAAACTGCCTCAAAATTAATCAGACAAAAAGACATCAGAATAAAAACGACCCCAAATAAAACGGCCCCAGGCCGAAAAAAAACCAGGAAAGGTTATTTTATTTTGAAGGAAGTGGAAGTACACATGACGTTATTAATATTCGACGGCCGAAATATACAACAACACCAACGTTGGCGGTTCTGCTGCGTTGGAAACAAGAGTAAACTGAAAGTTCTTTGCTGGCGTTGTTGTATATTTTGGCCGTCGAATATTGATGACGTCATGTGTACTTGCGCTTCCTTCAAAATAAAATAACCTTTTGTGTTTTTTCGGCCTGAGGCCGTTGTATTTGGGGTCATTTTTTTCTGATGTTGTTTTGTCTGATTGTCTGGAATTTATGTCATTTGAGGCTCTAACAGTGAGATCAGTCGCTATATCACAGCCAGCCACAAGGGGGCGATTGAGCTATTTTAGCAGAATGTTGATGCAGCTGTCATGTTGTCCATCACAGGGTTTGATGCTAATATGCATGACATAGAAAACAACAGTTTTCCATTCATGAATGGACTGATAAAAACGTGTTTAACATACATTACGTTTGCTAATAATGGCTGATAGGTGTTTTTCTGAAAAACAGGTGACACAAAGTCATTCCTGATTAAGCTGTTTCAGTCTCAGTTGGTTTTGGAGTTGTTTTAAAGCTTATTTAAAGAAGAAGAAGAAGGAAAAGATACCTGAAATACCACATTTTTATCCTCTGCACAAATTCTGAATTTGATAATGTTCCTGGGCAGAATTTTATTTCTTAGCTCATTTGAACTTGATGGCAGCAACTCATCTCAAAAAAGTTGGGACAGGGCCCTGATTACTTTTGTGTAGCATCCCCTCCTTTTCAACAGCAGTCTGTAAATATCTGAGACATTAGGAGACCAGTTGCTGGAGGTTTTCAGGGTATATTTAGGCTGCGGCTATTAAACCCACCCAAAAATGATTAAAATTGTTTGAGAGTGGCTTGAAATTTCATGTTTTTACAAAAATTCAGACAGGCGGAAATGTTGCAAAAATGGCTAGATAAAGTGATTAAAATGTATGAAAACTGTCAAAACAGGTTGTGGAGTGGCACAAAGGGGCAAACAGTGGCAGGGAAAGTGGTGAAAAGAGGTTAAAATGTATCAAAAACGAGGTAAAAGGGCAAAAAAGGGGCAAAAAGTATCAAAAATGTGTTTGAAAGGGGCAATAATTGTGCAAAAAAGTAATGAAAAAATAAGAAATTAGAAAAAAAAGATTAAAAGAGTGGCACAAAGGAGATAAAACATGAAGGAAAAGTGGTAAAAAGGGATTAAAGAATTGAAAAATTTGGTTAAAGAGGCAAAAAGTAGCAAAAAGTATAAAAGGTGAGTTAAAGAAGAGAAAATATAGCAAAAATACCTTGGGAAAGTCATGAAAATGGGTTTGAAAGTGGCTCCCAGGGGCAATAATTGGTAGGAAAGTGGCTAAAAGATCTGTTGTGTAGGACTAGATGTTTCTATCCCTCGATGAATACCTGAGGCACCAATGAGACTGTGGGATGGTCAACTGAGTGATGGCATCCTTTGGGTTATCAAGTGGGCGCCCTCCTTCTTCGGTGTTTCGCTGATAGGCCCACGACACCTCCAGAGGGTTCAGCAGTGAATCCCAGCGTCCCAGGTTCACTCCCTAGATGCCATCAACTCCCTTGAAGGCCCAGGCAGAGTCCTTCCTCCTCATCCAGAGCCACTGGCTCCCCTTTTCAGCTGCCCTTGAGAGGTCTTTCACTGCCTGTCGGTGGGCCTTCCCTCGTACCCCCATCTCCCTGAGTAGCCTGGATGTTGAGGTGGCTACGAACCCTCTGCAGCCTACTTCCACTGGGCGTACCTTCGCTTTCCAGCCTCGTTGTTGCATGTCAGCTGCAAGCTCAGTGTACCTCAGCTTCTTCCGTTCGTATGCCTCCTCCACTGCACTCTCCCAGGGCACTGTGAGCTCGATGATGTAAACGAGCTTGAGAAAGGCTGGCCACAGAACAAGGTCTGGTTGCAAATTGGTGGATGCGATCTCAGCTGGGAAGAAGTAAAAATCTGGCAAAATGTGAAAAAATAAGGGTTTAAAAGTGGCACATTTTTTAAATGGGTTAATAGTGGCAAAAAAGTGGCAGAAATGACCAGATGAAGTAGTGAAAAAGGGTTAAAAAGTGTAAAAATGTACTTAATACTGGTGCAAAATTACCATTGGGGAAGGCCCATTCCCTGAGGTTTGAAAGAAAATATTAATACAATTATATGTTTATTAGGCCAAAATATGAACAATTTGAAAGTCGGGCCCACAGAGTCTCTGTCAGGACTAAATCTGATCCTTGTGCAAATGTACTTGATGACCCCTGCTCCACAGCAGGATCAGATATTTGGTGGTAAACACTCTAGATATGCTGGGATAAAGTTCCTGTAAACATGTGTAAAGACCGTTGCACTTGAACAAACATCTGGACGGGTTTAAACCAGTGATCCTCAAATGGCGGCCTGTGGGCCACGCCTGGCCCACCAGCAGGTGTCATCTGGCCCGCAAGACATTTAGGGAAAAAAGATGGAAATTTTGAAAAATGTATTTTTAACTTTTACACTCTTAGGTGTTTAAATGCAAATTTTCACTCATTTATCATGCTCTTTCTATAATTATAGCAAGGAAAGGTCATACTACTATGCAATAAATGAGTTTGATATGGTACCTTAAACTCTCTTTAGAGCAGGGAGGAGCATCGTATAAACACTGCTTCATCACCTCAACTCTGCAAACATGCTGCCAGAAAAGAGGCTGATACAGACTGCATGACTTTTAAGACTGGAGGAGAAGGATTTATTGTCTAATTTAATACTGATTATTTTGTTGAAGATGAAGAATTTAACCACCATGCACAGCTGCGCAGAGTCCAACCCTTCCCGCACCTCTGATAGGTTTTCTGCATCTCAGGCCTTAACAAATGTCAGAAGTTTATGCCTTGTAAAACCAAACTTCTCTCCCTGTGGGGGTTTAAAACAGCTCATCTCAGGACAGCTGCGTAACAGTCCGTCAGCCCCAAACACAGACATCGTATCTCACTTTGGTAATTCAGTTCAATGTCAGCCTGGTTTAATCATTATAAAGAATCGTTAATGCCAAACTAGTATCAACTACATTTATTTACATACAATTTAATTTTATGTCAACAAGACGTGCAACTATGGTCTTGATCATTTACGTTTAAATGGGACATAGTTTATAAAACTTACGTGTATTTGACTCCAGGACTCATCAAAAAATGGTAAAAATTACTCTCATAACAATAAAGCAAATTGTTTATAACTGAAAATGTATTCCTAACCTGGACACAGGCTGTCCTATGATATGAGAGATCGGCATTTTTGGTCTTGGTGCAGCGCTCACAGACATAATTATGCACAGACATGTGCCACTTAATGACGCTCAGGGAAGTCGGGGGATTCAGAGAGAACAGACATGCATAAAGGCCCATTTATGCTCAATGTTATATACGGATCCAGATACGGACGAAGTCTTCTGTCTGGGCTCCGCGTTCATTTCGTCCCTATTTCTGCACGTTTCCATAAAGCTTACCGATACGGGCCAAACAAAACAGTTCCACCGGAAACCGTGGGGGCAGTGTTGCTGTCACTACGTAGCTCTAGTGAGACACCAAGAAGAAATAACAAAGGCAGAACTTTTTGAGGAAAAGTTGTGCGAGTTGGTTAGAAACGCTGCCTCCGTTTTTGTCTTTTATGCAAGAGGTACATTATCAGTACCTCCGCCACAGTCACCATCTTTGTTTATGAGTTTGTTGTTGTCATAAACTTTTGACTCTGGGCTGCCCCCCCGGTGGATGTATTAGTTAACATCCATGCCAACGTAAAGCAATATGGAAGGAGAGCAGGATATCAGATAAATACTAACAGTCCATAACAAGATTAAGAGCAATAAAAATGATCAAGGAAAATGTCCTTGACCAAAGAGGTATAAAAGTAACCAGTGAAGTCTTATAATCATTTCTGAAACAGAGAGGTAGCTTGTGGAGTAAAGTGAGGATTGGAGTCATGTGATGTTGTCTGATATAAACAGATAATAGACAATAACATCAGATGATTTTATCTGGGAGGAGCTGTTTGGATTCATTCTCCTCATAATTCAGGTCACAGAGACTGAGTCATCAGCAGTTATGAGAACACTGGTGACATTGTTTTGGTAGCATGTTTTGATCTACTGTTATTTCTTACATGTTTCGCATTCTTTCATTACATCCTGCTTCATGTGACATGCCTTCATAGTTTCACCCTGCTGTCTTTCTTGATTTTCTACCTCTGTGAACACCTGCCACAACCCTCAGCACTTCACTGCTTCAACCTTGGTCCAGTTCTGTCCTGACCTCCTGATGGTCAGACCTGCTCCAGGTCCATGTCCCATCTCTCCAGGAATCTTCCCAGCTGCCCCCGCTTCAATGCACACGGCTGCCCCTGGTGTCTGTACCAGCGCCCCAGGACCTCGGCATCCACTATGTGGTGAGCTGGACCAGGCCCGGGGAAAGCCCGCCAAAAGTGCAGCTTCCATTCCAATGTCAGCCAGTAGACCCTTCATAAATGAGCTACTAACTACTTCTTAACCATTTCCAAGATAACTACCTACTAATTAACATGAATAAATGAGTCACTAACTCCTAGTTAACCTATAAAGAATGAGTAACTGAGTACTAGGTAGGTTCCTATTGATAAATGTAAATTAATTCATGAATGAGTACCTAACTCCTAGTTCTATTAATGAATGTATCACTAACTACTTATTAACCATTAATGGGTCAGTAACTAACTACTAGTTATTCATGAACAATTGAGAAATGAACTACTAATGAACCATCACAGATGAGTGACTAAATACTCGATAAGCCTGAGTTCATCACATAACAAATAAATTAGGTACACAAAAGTAGCATAGTTACTTGGTTACAAATTCATAACTACTGGTAAACCAGTAACGAATGAGTAACCAACTACTTGTTAAGTATAACAGAATGTAAACCTACCACTAGTTTACGTAAACTAATGTTTAACTGACTACTATTTAACTGGCATAGGTAGGTATAGGTAACTTACTACTAGTTAATATTAACAAATGAGTTACTCAGCATTAATTAACCATCGGTTAACATTAGTTAGCAAACAGATAGGTTGCTCAAATTCTACATAGTTAGTTGGTAACAAGTATTTAACTACTAGTCAACCACTGATAACTGTTTAATTACCGACTACTTAACCAGAAACAAATGAATACAAAACTACTAGTGTACCATCAACTAGTAACTAACTACATTTGTTACTCTTAGTATGCAAAATTATAGAATCTCATGTAACATCATGGTAACTAATGGTTAACTAATGGTTAACTAATGGTTAACTAGTAGTTGGGTACACCTTTTTGATCAACCTGTAACCTGTAGTAAGTTATACATTTTTCCACGAACTATGCCAAATTTGTGTACCCTATCTATTTGATAAGTAATAGTTTTCTAATGGTTAGTTAGCAGTTAGTTACTGTTCATCAACAGTTACCTGGTATGTAAATAGGTTCACATTCATGTTTAATTGAAAGTTAGTTATTCACCTATGTATGGTTAACCAGTAGTTAGTACTCATTTGTTTAGGGCCAGCCAGTGCTTAGTTATACATTTATTAATGGTTGACTAATTGGTTAGTTACTCATGCATTGATATAACTAGTAGTTAGTTATATATTTGTTATTGGTAACATGAAGTTAGGTATACAAGTATCAGTCACAAGTGGTTAGTTATACATTGGTTAATTGTTAACCACTGGATAATTACTAATTTAACCCTTTACCTACTGACCCGGCACGGGCGCTATTTTATATGTCCAGAGTATTATTACCGTAACGCTGACAAAGTTTGTCCGATCAGAAAATTTCCATTGGTGTTGGAAGGCTGAGAATTGTGGGCATGTGCACATACATGGTGGATTATGGTACTCACAACCATGTGACGTGGGCATTCATAGCAAAACACCAGAAGTATCATGAGACCGCTACACGGATTCTCAACGCTGTAACTCCTTGAAAGTTTGCTCAATCTAGAAAATTCCAACGCTGACAGAGAGCTGAGAGTCTGTGCTTTGTGGCAAAATATGATGTGTGGTATATATATTATGGTAATGTCGAACAGCACCGCAAAATTGGCAGCTTTGGCAGAAAACGAGTGAGAAAAGGAGAGTGAAGGAAGAGAGTAAAAGGAGAGCGAGCGAGAGTGGTGTTTTGTTTTCAAAAAATAGCGTTAGTGGCATTTGTGCGTGTCTGTCATGCGCAATAACAATATGTTACTGGAGAATGTTGAGAATGCATTTTTCCACCTTTACTTGCACTAATTTTCGCCTATGTACATAGTTATCATTTGGACTGTATTTGCACACCCAGAGTCCTAAGCTGTTTCTCAATATGCATACTTCAGCGTATTTCTGGACTTACGGACTTGTGATACGTCATCAATCAAAGCCAAAGTTCTGTTCCAGTTAGTGGTGGGCGTATTGATACTGCAGTATCGATATATCGATATTTCCTAAGTACTCATTTGGTATCAAGTACTTTTAAAAAGTATCGATATTATATGAGTACTTTCACAAAACGCCTAAAATTGCTCCTCTCCGCACTGTTTTCAGTCTCTCTGCCTGTTGTGCTCTGTGCTCTGCCGCCACAGCGCTGCTCGCTGTTTTCCATGTCACGTGAATGTGGAGACCAATCAGGCGTAAGAAACAGGCACTCTGCTGCTCTGCTGTAGCAGCATAGAGAGCACTCACACACAGACCAGCTAGCTCAAGAGGACGGCGGAGAGAAAGCGGAGCGTAGTGTGGAGTTATTTTACGGCTATCTATGAAAGTACTGCAGTAAATTACTATGTGTGCAAGAAGGCACTTCACTACTGTGGTAACACCACAAATAATAAGCACATGGAAGACCACGAAAAAGAGAACGCCGAGCTGCAGCAAAAACGAAGAGAGGAGGGAAACCCCTCAGACACAGACAGACACAGACCCCTGGCACAGAGACAGCGGTCACTGGTCGAGTCCCTTCAGCTCCAGAAAGGCAAACAACATCCAGGTAGCTAATATAAAGAGGTTAAAGTGAAAACGTGATCTTCAGTATTATTTTGCTTTTATTGGCCATCAGTCTGAGTTGTTACTTAAGCAGACTAATGAAATATGGGTTGTAATTAGGCATCCATATAGGCCAAATATGTTCTGCCCATTAAAAAATGTAACTTAAATCTGAAATATGAAAATGGCAAAATACAAATAACCCTTTATGGTAACCGGTAAAGGGACAATAGAGAATTTCTATATTTTGGCCACATATAAAAAGGCTGTAGACGTAAATACTTTGTTGTTTCACCCAGGTGATTCCCCAAGAGCTATGGATATTACAAGGAGCCTCGCTGAAATGATTGCAAAGGACCTGCAGCCTCTCTCTGTGGTTAAAGATGAGGGTTTTTTGTCAAGACACTTGATCAATGCTACAAGATTCCTAGCAGGAAAATTTTAATGGAAGGGAAAATGCCAGCCCTGTATGAAGAGTGCCGCTCAAAAGTGAAAAAGTGTCTGGATAGTGCAAGCAGTACTGTACTCACAACAGACATGTGGACATCAACAACCACAGAGGCTTATTTAACTGTTTCATGCCACATCATTGATGAGAATTGGAAAATGCAAGCATATGTCCTGGAAACCTGTACTTTTCTAGGACAACACAGTGCTGACAATATTTGCTCGGAATTAAAAAGAATCAGTGATGAATGGGGCATTACTGCCAAAATTCAGGCTGTAATCACAGATAACAGTGCCAACATGGTTGCTGCTGTGCGCAAGTTGGGCACATTATCCATGTTTTGCTCACACCTTAAATTTAGTTTTTAAAGACTATCAAGGCTCTTCCTGATCTTGTTGACATCCAGCAGAGATGCAGTGCTGTTGTTTCTTTCTTCCATCACAGCACAAGAGCAGCAGAAAGGCTCAAAGAAATCCACAAACAGCAAAACTTTCCAAAACACTAACTGATACAATCAGTTGAAACGAGATGGAACTCCATGTTCTACATGTTGGAGAGACTTTCTGAACAAAAAGAAGCTATAACCACAGCTCTCTGCCTTCTTGGAAAGAGCTCACTGTGCATGAGTGAGGACGACTGGTCTACGATCAGTCTCTCCATTGATGCCCTAAGACCATTTGAGGAAGTGAAAAGAGAAATATCAACTGAAAACAAGTGTCAGTTTCAAAAATCATTCCCTTGGTGTCACTTCTCCTGAGATCCACTGCATCCTACGAGTGCCAAGGAAGCAGGCTAGCTGCTGAGCTGTCAGCACAATGCCAGCGTCGCTTTAGAGGCATTGAAACCTTCTATGGTCTTGCTGTGAGCACTTACTTGGATGCAAGATTTAAAAACCTTGGGTTCTGTGACATGGCAAATGTGGAAACTGTTAAAGGGCGCCTCATCCCTGAAATGCAGACGATGAGCCAGACCTCTGCCCCTTCAACTTCAGCTCAAGAATCAAGCTCTGCTGCTAGGTCTGCCTCAGCAATTGCCCTGGCCACCACTCCAAGCTGCTCTGCAGGGGCTGCTGCATCCCCACTAGCACCAAAAGGGGGAATATGGGCAGACTTTGACTCCCAAGTCCTAGCATCCCAGCAGCATCACACAACATGCACTGATGCCATAATTGAGATGCACAGGTACTCTGAAGACAAGCCTATTCCACGGGATCAAGACCCTCTGCTTTGGTGGAAAAAGAATGAAACGACATCCCCCTCACTAAGCAAACTTGCAAGGAAATACCTTGGTGTCATAGCAACATCTGTACCTGCAGAGAGAATTTTTTCAAAGGCAGGGCAGTTAGCCAAAAGAAGGAGCGCACTGAAGGGAAAACATGTCAACATGTTGTTGTTTCTCAACAAAAACCTTTAACTTGCTCAAAAGAAGCGGGTAGGGTGAGGGTCCAAATATGAGACTCAGGTAACATCTCCCTGGACAAAGAGTTGCTGTTATGGTAAAAAGCAAAAGATTAAGAATGAAAGAGCCAATATTAGTGCTTTACTTCAGTTATTTGCACTTCAGTCTTTATTTATTTTATGTTTTACAAGCAACTGTGGACACTTTGTTAAAAAGGAGAGAAGTACAACAGAAGAAGGATAGTTGTTATGTTACAAAATGATTGTATCTGAACTTAAATTGATGAACCTTCAACTGAAAAAAAGAATTTAAGCAAATATTTACTCTCCAGTAATAATTTGTGCACTCAAGTTTTGTTTAAAAATATATTTTATTTTGCTATTCTCTTACTGTATCAGAGCAGAAACTCTGAACTGAAAAGTGAGAAGTTAAGTTCTGAAAACATTTGTTTTTAAGCAATACATTTGTGTTTTTAAAGCTTGAGAAGTGTGTTTTTTTATTCTCATACAGTAACTGAGAGCTAACTCTAAACAAAAAATGAGAATTCAAATTCTGAAAACATTTGTCATTAAAGTATCTTTAAAGTATTAAAGTAAATATCTTTGTGCATTTTTTAAGTTAGAAAAATGTAATCAAAGGGAGACATTTTGTTTTATTCTCATATTGTATCTGGGCACAAACTCTAAACTGAGAAAGAAAGATTTATGTTGTTATTATTGTTTATGAACAAAACCCTTAGACCAAAGGCCAGGTAATTTTAGTTTGGTTAGTTTAAAATACTCTTTGTTCTGCAGACATGATTTTGTGCAGATTTCATGTTTACAAATCCAGATGTTTATAGTAATAAAACATTTCTCATTCTGCCTGAAATCTGTTCTATATATTAACATGCACATGATTAACCAGTTTAAAGCAAAAATTATAAAACAGGCATGAAAATATTTGAGAGTAAGTTTGTTGATTATGCATTTACCAATGAAATGATGACAACCTGCTAATCCCTAATTGAAAGTACAGAAGATGTTTTTTTATGATACTAAAAAGTATCGGTATCGGTATCAGCAATACTGGCCCAGTATTTACTTGGTTTCGTATCGAAACCAAATTTTACAGTATCGCCCACCACTAGTTCCAATTCAAAGTCTGCATCGAAACAAGTACTGTCGAAGTACCCGGATGTGGACTCGCCCCGCCCCTTTTACCAAGTCTGATGCTGGACGTAACTTGAGCGGACTTTTCACAGTTACAATCCCACAATGCAATTTGAGCTGTCCATTAGGAAACTCAAACAATGGTGGAGGAGAAGTCACACAATTGTAAGTAATCATTGCTGCCTCGTGAAAATATGAATGAAGTACTTGTTTGTGATAGAATTGTGTTTGAAACCCAGAAACATTGGATGAGTTGGATAAAGTTCATCCTTGATGAATTCTAAATGGACAATGTTGGTGTTTTTAGAAACGCTAGCAACGGGACAACCAGATGTGACGTGTAGGTACGTAGAAGGGGACGCTAGCAAAGTCCGCTGCTGTTCCAATAGAAGTAGGATCATTTGGCTGACTCCCGTACCCCTAAAGTCCGAACTCTGGAGCGAACTTGCCAAGTCCGGACTTCCAGAGAATGCAAGTTCGAACTTGTGAACTCTGAATTGAGAAACAGCTCTAGACTCAAAAAATGAATGGGTGTTGTTCTAAACATGTATAGGTTCAAATTTCAAATGTCAAATCAAAACTTCATGAGCAATAACAAAATTTCTTCTCATAAAAGCCATGAAAAACAAATCAGTTTTTCATGTTTTTCTGATTTTAAACTGCTGACAATTCCATATAATGTGCAATAATCATTCACCAGATGTTGAAAAGTCAAATTCAAGTCCTCCTGGGAAAAGGGACCAAAGCTCTCAGACTTAGAGCATTTCCTGACTATTTTACAGCCATAATAACAAAATATGTCTAAATCGCCATTTTTAGACTCAGTAGGTAAAGGGTTAACTAGTAGTTGGTTACTAATTAATGGCTAAATATTGGTTAGTTATTTTTTCATAATTGGTTAACAAGTGATTAGTTTTACGTCCATTAATGGTTAACTGGTGATTATTTTCAAATTTCTTAAGAGTAAACTAGTAGGGATGTAAGGATACACTCAACCCACGATATGATTCGAATCCTGATTTTTTCTTTTTTAACTCATAAATCAAAGATTGGCATGTAATGACACACTTGACCCATTTCAATTTGAATACATAGATCGAGTTCATATTTTTGAAAAACCAGATTAAATTCAAAATACAGATTATTATTCTCTGTTTAAATTCTCAAGAAAATTTTTGACAAATATATTTTCCTCCTCATGTCCTTCTCACCAAGTATCTGAAAAATTCTGAGGTTGTGTTCAAACTCATAAACTACAAATAAAAATAAAGTGCACGTTTCTTCATGTATCACCTTGAAAAGTTTTAAAGGGAGGACGAGTTTGTAAAACAAAACTCACCATGTCATGTCCAGTCAGGTAAAAATGGGTAGCGCTGCTAGTCCAGCCATCTGTTGTTATTGCAATGCTATCAGCATCTCTGAGTTTAGACCACCGTTCGTTTTGTTTCTGTGTAGAGTGCAGGCGTAACAGACTGGCTAAAGTTTACGGCAGGAGGGGATGTGGCATTTTGGCTCCAACATGTTTACAAGCTGTCACAATCCCTCGTTTTCAACAACGGAAAACGCCCTCATATCTTTGGCAATAAAAATACCAATGCACTTGGTTATATCACTTGTTTGTGACAGGGTCTTACAAATCCACCTCAGACCGCCTGCCACAGCTCTGACTTAAAACTAAATGGGGCGTCCACCACCGTTAAGTCTTCACCCACCGCTGCCATGGCTACAGTAAATTTACCTGACGTCTGAGTGTGCAGGTTGAACTCAGGTCAGCGGGAGAGACCGTGATGTCAAAACAAGCAGCGCTAAAAACAGACAGCACCCCCTATTGTTTAAGCAGAGTATCGAAGCACGTATTGTGCCGTATTGATTTTAATCCCCCATTATTCATATAGATTTTTAGCCGATTTAGGATATTTCCTTACATCCCTATTAACTAGTGCTTAGTTATATATTCATTCGTGATTTACTGGTGGTTAGTTACTACTACTAATACCACTCACGTTAGTTTTCTGAGCTGTGTTTTTGACAGAAACTTTTACAGGTGTGACTAATTAGCTTTGATCTCAGCTGTGAATGATTAACTATGATGTAATGCAGGCACTCGTTACCATAGCTACCTAGGAGCCCTACACAGACACACAAATTAATGCATCAACCCCTTAACTAGCATTTTTTTGCTTCACCACTTAGATTGTGGCTCTTTGAAAGGTATTTTTAAACAATTTGGCTCTTTGGTTGAGCTGTATTGAGTAACACTGCTGTAAACAATATCTCCACAATGTCACACACCTTCAGCCTTTAGACTCAAGAGCAGGGGTGTCAAACTTAAGGTCCACGGGCCACTTCCAGCCTGCCAGCAGGTGCCATATGGCCCACGAGACGTTTAGAGAAAAAGATGGAAATTAAAAAATACATATTAATTTTCAATATTCACTAACTTAGGTGTTGAAATACCAATTTTCAGTCATTTTTCATGATCTATAGAAAAGAAAGATCATAATACGATGCATTAATGAGTTGAATACGGCACATTGGACTCTCTTTAGAGCAGGGAGGAACATCGTAAAAAGACGCACAGCAGAGCACACAGCAGCACAACTGCCTTTCACTGCAAACATGATGTCGAAAAGGGGCTGATACAGACTGCATGATTTTTAAGACTGAAGGAGAAGGATTTATTTTGTCTATTTATTTTTTTATTTATTGATTAATCTATTAAGATGAAGACCATAACTACCGTGCACAACTGCACCACTCTCTCTCATAGAGTCTGGTTCTGTCTGCACCTCAGTTTTCCTGTTTCCTTTCTTCCTCTGGCCTTAATGAATGCCAGAGGTTTTTGACCTGTAAAACCAAACTTCTATCCCAGTGGGGGCTTGAAGCTGCTCCCTG
The DNA here is from genome assembly GCF_018320785.1 of Cheilinus undulatus. NCBI lineage: Eukaryota > Metazoa > Chordata > Actinopteri > Labriformes > Labridae > Cheilinus > Cheilinus undulatus. Next base: position 3,627,983 of record NC_054878.1, read on the forward strand.
GATAACAAATACTTTCCCTGCGTAACTGTCCATCAGCCACAGACGCGGACATCGTCTCTCGCCTAGTATCAACTAAATTTGTTTACATACGATTTGATTTTATGTCAAGAAAAAGTGCAATTATGTTCTTAATCACTTACATGTAAACGGGACATCGTTTATAAATCCTGTGGCATATTTAACTACATGTCTCGTCAAATGGTAAACATTCCTCCCCTAATGATAAAACAGATTCTTTATAACTGAACCTTTAATCGTAATCTGGACACAGGCCGTCCTATGACATGAGAGGTTGGCATGTTTAGTCTTGGAGCAGCGCTGAAAGGCATCAAATTTACGCACAGAGATGACCCCGTTCATGACGCGTGCACGGATGTCAGGGGGGACTCTGAGAGAATGGACATGCAGAAGACTGTTGGGGCTCAGACGTGCTTAAAAGTCAAGTTTTCACCCAGCAGGTGAGGGTTTGTAGCTCTATGAGTAGTACGTAAGCGCAGCAGTCTGGAATAAATCTCCGCAGGATGCTCCTCCTCCTCTCTCTCTGTCTCCCCCTCCTTTCTGTCACTCATCTCCTCTCTGGACTCTGTGCACTGATCTCAGGCCAGGTGAAATAAGGATCAGATCAGATTTTGAGAACAGGTTGCCATTTTAAAGCCATAAACAGTCATGCTGAATGTATATTTCTAATGTAGATTTAATGTCAGTGGGTCTTAAACACGTTAAAAATCTGAAAAAAAAAAAAAAAAAAAAAAGCCACGTGGTACAAGGACAGCATATTAACCCCTGACCTGTATGGATTATTTGCAAGTGTATCCTGTCTTAAGTAGATAATATATAGCCTTTAGTGTGTGTGTGTATATATATATATATATATGTACTGTATATAAACTACAGTGCATAACAAATGTATTAAGACCACCCTAACCCTAACCAAAGTAAGGTTTATGCCACAGCTGCCCTAAATTAACAGCACTGGTAATTACCAAAATCATTTTTTATGTTTCTGCAATGGTTAATACACCGATATGTAGAAGCTCTTTAACCCACATGATATTTTTAATGCTAAAATATAATTATTGTTGTTATCCATGAATTTTCAAATTTACTGATTTACAAAAAAAAGTGAAAAATAGTAAAGCACTTTAATATTATTTGATTAATATGTAAAATTATAGTTATTTACTTGCATTCCTGAACAGTAAAACAAGTTTTAGTGGTTGAATGTCATGCTTGATTAATTTCTGACTTCTCAGAGAAGCCCAGTGAGCCGGCTCAAATTTGGGTGTATTCAGTTTGAAATTCCTCATTCCTGTTCAAAATGGTAAAATATGGAGAGCTCACTGAAAATGAAAGAGTCCGCATTAAAGCACTTCATGATGCTGGATGGTCTCTGAGACAAATAGGGAAAGACGTAAAGTGTTCTCACAGTGTGGTCGAGTATGCTCTGGAGTCAGTTGCCCAGACTGGTACTTAGAAAATGTGCCAAGGAAGAGGCAGGAAACCAAAGTTAACTGAAGCAGATGTCAGACAGCTCAAGATTTGAAGTACTAGAGACAGAAGGAAGAGCACTGCTGATCTTTGGGCAGAGATGAATGCTTCTAGATCAGAGTCTGAGAAAGTCTCCAGAATGACCATAAGCAGACGACTGACAGAACAAGGCTTAAAGGGAAGCATAGCTGCTAAGAAGCCATTATTGAGGCCTGCAAACATCCAGAAACGCCTCAGATTTGCCAGGGAGCACAAACACTGGACTGTTGACGACTGGAAGAAGGTACTCTGGATGGACCAGTCCAAGTTTGAACTCTTGGGTCAGCATGGTCGTGTTTATGTCCGCAGAAAAGCTGGAGAACGTTTTGATGCTAGATGCATCGCACCCACAGTGAAACACGGTGGAGATTTCAGTATGGTATGGGGTTCCATTTGTGGATACAGCGTGGGCAAACGAGTGAAAATGGACGGTATCATGAACAAGAACATCTACCACAACATCTTAGTGCATCATGGAATCCCTTCTGGACTGAATCTGATTGGTCGTGGGTTCATAAACCAACAAGACAATGACTCCAAACATACTTCATAGCTGTGCAGAGACTATCTGAGCAACAAAAAGGAATCTGGAGAACTGGAACTGATGGACTGGCCAAGTCAAAGTCCGGATTTGAATCCTGTTGAACAAATTCAGGATTTATTAGATTCAAAGATTGATGGCACAAAAGTTTCATCTAAAGCAAGTCTGTGGGAACAGCTAGAAACTATTTGGAACTCAATAACAAAAGAGACTGTGGAAAAGTCCATAAAAACAACGGCAGCAAGGATGCAAGCTGTTATCAAGACCAAAGGAGGCCATACAGAATATGAAGTTTTTTGGTTATTACGTGTGGAAAAAGGACTATTTAGTTGTTTCAGTTTGTTATTTGTCAAATAAATAACAGTTTTAGTTTTAAACAAGTTTTTGAAAGATTTCTAAAATATTTGTTTTCTCGTTTTTATGATAGGTGGTCTTATAAATTTGTTAAGCACTTTATATATATATATATATATATATATATATATATATATATATATATATATATACAGTCATGGACGAAAATGTTGGCACCCCTGGAATTTTTCCAGAAAATACACCATTTCTCCCAGAAATTGTTGCAATTAACAAATGTTTTGGTATTCATGTGTTTATTGCCTTTATGTGCATTAGAACAACACAAAAAACTGGAAAAAAAAAAAAAAAGACAACATTGACATAATTTTACACAAAACTCAAAAAATGGGCCAGACAAAATTGTTGGCACCCTCAACTTAATATTTGGTTGCACACCCTTGGGAAATAAAAACTGAAACCATTCGCTTCCTATAACCATCAACAAGCTTCTTACACTTCTCAACTGGAATTTTGGACCACTCTTATTCAACAAACTGCTCCAGGTCTCTCAGATTTGAAGGGTGCTTCTTCAACAGCAGTTTTGAGATCTCTTCATAGGTGTTCAATGGGATTTAGATCTGGACTCATTGCTGGCCACTTCATAACTCTCCAGCTTTGTCTCCAACCATTTCTTGGTGCTTTTTGAGGTATGTTTGGGGTCATTGTCCTGCTGGAACACCCATGACCTCTGATGTAGACCCAACTTTCTGACACTAGGCCCTACATTGTGGCCCAAAATTTTTTGATAGTCTTCAGATTTCATGATCACACAGTCAAGGCACCCAGTGCCAGAGGCAGCAAAACAAGCCCAAAACATCCTTGAACCTCCACCATGTTTGACTGTAGGTACTGTGTTCTTTTCTTTGTAGGCCTCATTCTGTTTTCTGTAAACAGTAGAATGACGTGATTTTCCAAAAAGCTCTACCTTAGTCTCATCTGTCCACAAAATGTTCTCCCAGAAGGATTGAGGCTTACTGCTGAGTGATTGTGTGGTTTCATCAGACATGTAACTACTTCTTAAAATAGAGATTAGACTACAGCTAGTTTCTGATTTTTGCCCGCTAATTTTCCGTACGATGGTCTCTGCTGGACATGACATTCTCCCACTGCAGGACTGAGGAGGCCATGTACTCACGCTTTGAAGTCTGAAAAATACATTAATTCTTCAATACAGACCTCTGAAAGTTCAATTATTTCCATGGTGTCTTTCCTCTCAACCCATGAGTCAGCACTTCCCTCCTTCGCCACTTTATGTATCAGGTCTAACCCTCTGTAGGAATGCCAGAGTCGGGTTTTGATTGTTGCAGTGCAGGTTTCACTCACACCTCCAGATTACACACAGAGATCATGCGCTCGATTTGCTTATCCAGCTGTCCAGGAATGATGTTAATGTTATTGATTAGTATTTCGTGGCCACATTATAATTGTTTTGTGGCCACAAATTGGTATTTCGTGGCCATGAATTAGTATTTTGTGCGCACATTATAGCTATATTGTGGCCACAATTTAATTTTTTTTTTTTTTTTTTTTGACCATGTCATGTCTGGGACTTCGTACTATTTGCAATAAACACACAACATCCATAATTATCAATCCGTTCATATTATATGATCCCTTCAGCAAGACCTGGGTCTCTCCTGTTTTCCTCCCAGTTGAATGTGCCTGGAAGACCTCCGCAGTTTCCAAAATCAAATTAGCTGACCCCTTCAAGCTTCCAGCTCCATCTTTGTCCCAACAGCCTGGTGTAACGCTTGAAATACAGCTGATGCACCAATCCAAAAGACTGAGATGCAAAAGTAGTTCACTTCCACCAAAAGTATTCTGTATTAACATAACTGGGGTATGATTTTTTTTTTTTTTCCACATTGTCCCTCAAACATTGTCCCTCAAACCTAGACTGAGGGAGCATTTTAATTCTAAAACCATATTTTTTAAAGTGAATAACTTTAAAAGAGTAGCTGACAAAATGTGAACACATACAATTGTTTACAAATTTTAATTTTTGTTAAAAGCTGTAAATGCAGGTGTGTTTATGAGCGAGATTCACCAGCGGCCTCACTTATGGCTTTGACTTCACCTTGACATTACATTTATTTCTTTCTCTTGAAATTTTCCACTTTTTTTAAGTTGTATTGCCTCTGTTTTTAATCTTTTATTAAGTATCTGCTCATAATAAAGCAAGAACATGAAATAACTGTTTCTGCCTTCTCTATTGTGGTGCAGTGTGGTCTCTGCTGGGTGAAACATTGAGTTAAATGGAGTAAATGTAAAGCATCCATCAGTATAAGCTCATCTATACACAGTCATATACCACTGACTTAGTAGTGGGAGGTATTTTGTTTTTTGTTGCCCAAGGACACTTTGACATTTGATTGTAAGGGATTGGGATTAAACTCCTGACCTGGTTGAGACATAACTGCTGTTATGGCTGATCTAAACCACCCAAGGGGCCAAATGACACCCAGTAATTTATCTGAAAGAATTCTTAAATCCCATAGTGGTTCAGCAATGCTTTTAAGCTTAATTGCGAACTTATCTGTATTAAAAACATGACTCTACGACCATCAAGACAACTGAGAATCTCACAGTTAATGTAGGCTACCAATTCTGAAGACAACTTGGGATCTGTGACTGATTTCGCTGTTTAACTAGTACATTTATAAAGGCTTTGTCTGATAGAGACTGTTCAAGAAAAGACTTGTTTAGATAACAGATTAGGCGATTAGTTCTGAGTGGTGACTCGTGGTCTTCCAAGGAGTAAAATCCGTGGAGTCACTGGATGAGTAATGGTGTGACGAATAATGTCACGAAACCCTGATAAGAACTTCCTCTAGGGCCTGCCACACATTGGACGATTTTTTAATCTGAAACGATTTTAAAACCATAAGAGACCACAGACTTCAGGACTATTTCCAAAGATTTTTCATCAAACACTAGACGACTCTGCCAGACTGTCAGATCACTGGAGACCACACACCTGCCGACCTGCCTACGACGTCGCGTGATCACGTGACTTCAGAAAATAAAAAAACATGGACGTCTGTCGATATCATCTTGCTGTCTCACCACAACAGGCTGTCCTGGCGTGTGTTACAGGTCCAGCAAAAATCATAAACAAGGGAAAGACTCAGAACGAAATCTCGGCTGAAATTAAGTTGAAGTTGTGTTTATGGTTGTGAGCGGTGAAATACGTATGATCTGGCTGTGATGCTACCCGGTCTGCTCACTCTCATTGGTTGCTGTCGGTACTCCGTCAGCAGCTCTACGACCTAGAATCGTAAATATCAGGGTCTGGGAGGCTACGAAGTCATTTGGAGCAGTAAATTAATCTTGTTGACACCACATACATAGAGACTACTCAGACAAATAATCGTTTGTGACGAGACTCCTGTTGGTGTACGCCCCAACAATCGTCAGGGGGACAAATCTTGCCTAAAATCGGGCTTAAAAATCCTGCAGTGTGTAACCCAGGTTATTAACTGATATCTTACTGTGACGTGGCGAGTCCAGCCATGAGTTCTACTTCCTGTGTAGCGACTACAACACACCTTGACAGCGATTCAAACTTCCTTTATGAGTCACTGCATGGACGAGCAGCCACTGCCAACACGAGCAGAAAAGTTTGGAAGTAAAAAGAGAAGTTGAAAAGTGTGCGAAAACCGTCTCAAGACCTCCTGCAATGCACCCACCTCTCACAGGAAGGAGAAGAGGACTGAGGGTTCTCCGTTGTTGTTGAGGATTTGCATGAGCGCTAACATGCCAAACATTTGAGATGCTAATGCTAATAGCTGATCGCTATGCTAGCAGACTAGTGCTTACCGCTAATACAAGTGCTAATTCTGTGTGTATATTATGTGAGATGCTAATGTTAGCTCCGCTAGCCGCGGTTGCTAATACCCTTAAGCAAAACCCCATTCATTTAGCTGCAGCCATTAGCAAAGCTAAGTGGAAGGAAACTTAGCTGTGTGTCACATGTAGAATTAGCTGATGTGTTTAATGCCAAACACATTTACTCATGCACTGAATGGATAATAATTTTGTTTTAAATGCTGTAACTTTGCTTTGGCACCTTAAAGAGTTACTTTATTTAATGTTTAAAGCACTTTAACCTGTAACACATGAAGCTATTAATAGTTTTAGTGTGTGGTTAATATGATTTTAAGTCGCCATTGCATGACGCAGACTTTAAATGCATTTATTTTCATATTTAATGGTTTTCACCACACAAAGGAAGACATTTGGTTTAAATGTCATGATGTAACCATCAGTTTAGTTATGGTATTGCTGGTACAGGGGTGTTAAGTGCATGATTTGATTGGTTATTTAATAACCATAAATCTCTGAATTTAGAGAAGTATTGTTACTGTGTTAATTCTATAGATTTTATCATTCCTAATGTTCCATTAGTTGTAATGGTTGCTACGTTGGTAACACACAGTAACAAGAGACATTTTGATGAGATTATGCTATCTTTATTTCATCATTGGAGATTAGATATTAGGTTTGATTCTGACCTTACTGTAGGTAAGGTAGGTCAGGATTTGGACCCACCTGGAATGGGAGCATGGATAACACCGGATTCGGTTGGAGACCTGTTGATGGCGAGCTACAACCCTTTGGAGACGAACTAAACTGAAACTGCATGCAGAAGATAGAAATCGAGGACTTTCCCCACAGTGCGATAGGACTGAACTGTTAACCAGTGCGGTGGCAGCGTGTGTGTTCTGGTGACCGAGGTCACTCAGGTTAAAATACTCACATTGAGTTGAAAGGCCTATTTTGTTGATTATTTGTGTTTCATCATTATTTTTTGTTAAGAATTATAATGATATGTTGTAAATAGGGCTGTCAAAATTAACGCGTTTATGCGGATTAATCCATCACCATGATTAATCTGATTAAAAATTTCAATGCAATTAACCCATCTACAGTGCAGATTGACTCAAAATCCCTGAAACGTCTCTGGCGACGCATTTCGGGCAGTTTGTCCAAGTAGGGTTGCCGTCGAGCATGCCGCCGCGAATGCGCACATGGGCAGTGTTAAATTCCACCCGCCTGAAGGTCAACACCATGCAACCACAACATAGAGTCTTTCACATGCCCCAAGCTTGAGCTCTTCCTCAGACTCGCCACTCTGATTCACTTTTCACTCACTTTGATTTTTCAGGTTCCCGTTCAGGATCTGGAGACTCGAGAGTTGGCTGACCCCACTGCAAAAAAGGATTTCTAAGAAAAAAAAAAAAAAACTTGTTTCTGGAAAATTGTTCTTATTTTATACTGAAAAAAAATATCTTGACAAGCAAGGTTTGTATTAGAAAATATTGCCATTTTAAGAGAATATGTCTTAAGATATTACGGCTAATATTAAGCTAGAGTTACTGGTAACAAGCTATAACAATGGTTTGAATGAATTAAGTCCCAGCGGAAGAACAAGTTTATTTGACTTTTTATGTTAAGACCTCAATTTCTCAATCTAAGAAAATTATTAAATGACAAAATAAAACTGAAGTCATCTGCTTTATTTACCCTATGAGCATTATTTACAGAACCATTATGAAAAATCTTCACAACACCCATACAACACAATGAATGGCTCTGTCTGACAAAACATTTATGGCTGATGAACATGTGATTTGAAAATACACTTTATGACAGCCCATTAAAACATGTACCTTTTATGATGAACCAGGTGAGGCTTTGTGTAGTCCAGTAACATCACACAGGTAATACTTTGCTGTGACATATGTCCTTGTGAGTAAAACTGTGAAATGGAGTGAAATATACAAGGTTATCAGAAGATAAAAGTTCTGTTTCTTGTGCCATGTTTGGATTCTCTATTTTGTAAGCCATGTAATCCGTTTAAGATAAAGACTTGAGTCAGACAGGGCCGTCTACTGTCCCCATTCCTGTTTCTACTTGTTATTGACTGGATAATGAAAACAACAACTGAACAAAGAAAAAAATGGGATCCAGTGGACCTTATGGACTCAGCTTGATGACTTGGATTATGCAGATGACCTGGGCCTGCTGTCACATAGTCACCACCAGATGCAGGACAAAACGACATCACTTGCATACACTTCTGCCCAAGTAGGACTTAGCATACACAAGGAAAAAAACAAAGATTATCAGGTTAAACTCAACCAGTTCAGAGCCAGTTAACTGAGGACATAACACAATTGAAGAAGTAGAGTCCTTCACCTACCTGGGAAGCATTATAGACAAACAAGAGGGTACAGACGCAGATGTAAAAGCAAGTAGTCTTGCAGACAAAAATCAGTCTTTAAAGAGGGGGTATTATACTAGTATTTTCCGATTTTTAAAACATAAATATAATGTCACGATGGTGGGTGTTCATACTTCACGTATGCAAATTTTCAACCCGCAAGATAAATGTATGTGGCAGAAATCTTGGAATTAGCGTGTAAACTGATGAAAACGGTTCATTGGGAATCTCTCCGAGATCTTCCCAAGACGAGATTTCGATGGAGCGAACTGATGAGGTCATCGCAATAGGATCTCCTGACTGGTTCGTCTGTGCTGCTGGCAAAGCAGAACAGACCGCCCCCACAAGGCCTTTTAGCCATTTAGCCAATCAGTAACACAATAATTAAACACTTACCAAACAGATACGTCCTTCTCTCCGCTGCTGCTGGTTTCCTTCCCCCTCGCTCTCAACAAACTATCAGGGTTAGACTCCCCTGTCTAACACGTACGGACGTATATCAAAATTCACCATATTTTACTCAGTCGGACCGGTTCATTCAAAGTTTACAACTACTACCATAGCAATATAGCCACATTGGAGGAGGCAGGCACAAAACACTGAGACATTGAGTCCTGCCGCTGGCCAGCCTCAGACAGCAGTGAAAACAAAGCGTTTCAGATGGAGGTTAAAAGTAGGGTTTTTCAGGACTCCAGTGTGAGAAACATGAGGAGTTTTTTGAGCTGTAAACCATGTAATGCTACTACATGGGTATCAGAGAGATGTGTAAAGCCTTGAAAAAAAGCATAATACCCCCACTTTAACTCCAACGTTAAATCTGTCTTGTTGTATGGAGCAGAGACATGGAGAACGACATTAAACACAATCAATAAAATACAAACCTTCATTCACAAGTGCTGAAGAAGAATTTTAAACATACACTGGCCAGAGAAGATCAGCAATAACGACCTGTGGTCAAAAACAAAGCAGCTCCTAGCACCAGATGAAATTGGACAGAGAAGATGGGGATGGATTGGGCACACACTACGAAAATCTGTGTCTAACACCAGATAGGCTCTGACTTGGAACCCCAAAGGGAAGAAGAAAAATGGCCGACCAAAGAACACCTGGCGGCGGGATCTCCAGTCTGACACCAAAAGACTGGGATACACCTGGTCGTAGATAGAGAAGAATGCCAGTGACCAAGTACTCTGGAGGTCCATTGTCGATGGCCTATACCCCAGTAGGGATGTCAGGCGAAAGTAAGTAAGTAATTTATTTCTCACAAGTCCAAATTCAGGTAAATTATGAGAATTGACAGCACTTAAATTACTAATTAAATAAATTACTCAAAAAAACATATGAATACAATCTGATAAATGATAAAAATGCCCTCAAATGGATTATCAGTTACCAAAAACACCTAATGAATAAAATGAGGTACTAAAAATATAATTGTTAAATTTCATGGAAATTTGGATTTTTTCAAATTTCAGTAGAAAGTTACGTTAACATTTCAGTTCCAAAAAAAAAAAAAAATAGAATTTTCTGGCTATTATTTGTGTTTTCAGGCGTTAAGGGGTTAAATTTAGTGACTTCTCTCGCATGTACACTGCCTGGCCAAAAAAAAAAAAAGTCGCCACCAAAAAAAGGTCACACATGCTAATATTTCATTGGACCGCCTCTAGCTTTGATTACAGCACACATTCACTGTGGCATTGTTTCAATAAGCTTCTGCAATGTCACAAGATTTATTTCCATCCAGTGTTGCATTAATTTTAATATTGATGATGGGAGAGTCTGACCACTGCGCAAAGCCTTCTCCAGCACATCCCAAAGATTCTCAATGGGGTTAAGGTCTGGACTCTGTGGTGGCCAATCCATGTGTGAAAATGATGTCTCATGCTCCCTGAACCACTCTTTCACAATTTGAGCCCGATGAATCCTGGCATTGTCATCTTGGAATATGCCCGTGCCATTAGGGAAGAAAAAATCCATTGTTTAAGAAATGAGAAGTTACTCATTGCATCAGCTGGGGGTAAATAACTTGTTGCCAGCTGAAAGATAATCGCCCAGGCAGTAATTATCCAATAGGAGGCTCGTACCTATTTGCTTAGCTAAATCCAGGTGGTGACTTTTTTTTCGACCAGGCAGTGTATTTATTGCCATTTAGATTTACTCGTTTAACAGATACTGCATGGTTTACTTAATCATTTCCAAAGAATGTCCTCATCTTTTCTTTTGTTCAACGCTACTTACATTCTGACAACAGTCGTACATTTGATTATGCCTTATTACATAATCACAAAAATCTGGACTACTGCTATGGGCAGTATTAACGTGACTCAGATTTGAGGGTCAAGCCCACAAAGACAAAGCAGATAACATAGCGCCAAATCATATATCTTTTGGGTTTTTCTTGCCCTATTTAAGCTTCCTTTTTTTTCCTCCATGAACCGCGATTTTCCCATGAACCTCATCTTTCACATGAACCCAGGATAACATGGTTTAGTCCATTAGGGGCTATATAAAACTACTCTTCATAATTCAATACCTTTTAACAGCAGTGATACATAATTATGTACTACAGAGTACATATAAGTCGATTAATATCAATTATTTAATGTAATTCATACGTCTTAATCATTGTAATGTGTTTGGGGGAAATGCAAAGTTACCCTCTCCCCCGCCTTCCGGGAGAGATGGTATGATCCAGTGTGCTACGTGTGCAGAGAGGAGGACTGTTGTAAAGAAAAAAAGAGCCGTTGCGAGTTAGAAATTCATACTTTTGAAAACTGTTCCTGCTTTCTCAGTAGTTTCGTAAATTCCTGTTTGCACATAAAGGTGAAATCGAGCTATGGGTAAACTGGATGAAGTTACAACTGCTACACTCAAAGGTATGTTGTGCTTTTCCACTAGCATGTCTGCAAGTTTAGCTAACAACTCGGCACCCGTGTTGGGGATAACGCATTACAAAGTAGTCCGTTAGAGTACTCAGATTACTTTTTTGTCGTAACGAGTAATGTAACGTGTTAGTTTTACAATTCAAGTGACTTTCTTAATAGTTACATTTTCATGAAATTAATCCTTTAGTGAAAGAAAAATCCCAAATTTTCTCTCTCCTCCGTGGCTTCAAAAAGAGAGAAAGAAAAAAGGAAACTCCTTGAAGCGTCTGCTCTGTTTGTCCTTCTTTCTTCCTGTAGTCACACTGGCATGTAGATGCCAGCGGAAGGTAGACATTCTGTGCCATTAAGCGTGCATTGTTAGCTTGATGAACCAGCGAGATGACAGAGAGGACAGCAGGCCACTGTGGAATTATCCCCATTATGATGGATTTTTGGATAAAAGGGACAAGAACAGCATCCTGGTGAAACGTAAGTTAAAAAGCTCCGTTTGCTTTCATTGAATCAGCTGTTCAGCCGTTCCAATTATGCGCTGTTATTCTGCATGGCGTTCGAGTGATTCTGTCTTCCTCTGCTCAGCTGGTTGTCAGATTGTGAACATGTTAAAGAGCTGTAAACGTTCTCCTGTCTATTAGCGGTGTTCTCAGGCTGCACAGATACAGATTATGGGCTGTAAATTGGCATTAGAGTCTGCATATTCAAATGCAGACGTGCGGTCGTTATCAGTCATTTTTACAACTGCCGAGAGGAACAAGTGGCTAAAGGGTTTTAATATTTAGTTGCGTAAAAGTACTCTAACGTGTTAGTTTTAGAAGTAGGTAACGCAGTAATTTTTGAATTTTTTTTTTTTTTTAAAGATTTGTTTTTGGGCTTCTTCTTGCCTCCATTAGAGAGAGGAAAGTGGATAGAGACGAAAACAGGGAAGAGAGCGGGGAGACATGCAGGAAATAGTGCCACGGGCCGGACTCGAACCTGGGTTGCCTGTGTACATGGCGCGCGCCCCAATCACACAACTACCGGCGCGCCCTGTAAAGCAGTAATTTAATGAGTTAATTTCAAAAGTAACGCTACCCAACACTGCTTGGCACGTAGATGTTAGTGACTGTCGATACTTGAACTGTATGTTAGTGAACCGACATATATCACCACTGTTACTAGTGGGTTTTCATGACGTAAAAAAATTACACAGACATACTAGCATAGAAGCAGCATTAACCTGAAGGGATATCAATTGTGCCATAGTTGGTCGGGGCCAATTGGACAGCTTTTTAAGGCCACTGTAACCCAGGGTTAGCCTGCATATTGGTGGCGATAGCCACCAATATAATGTCGTGCAGCCCCCGGTCTGTCAGGCCCAGGTGAGTTAACCTTGTAAAGCAAATGGATACGCCCATTTGCTTGTTTTGCACTGGCAAATCCATCTTGTTAAGCTCCCATCTGAACTGTTTGGGCCCGGTTAGAAAGTGGCAGGACAAATCAGCAACAGTACTTTCAGGCGTGGCAGAGTCGTGACGTAAACAAGCAGCAGCAAGAGGCCGGTGCAATTATGGTGGAAGAGCTTAGCGTGGATGCTGCTTAAAGCGCCAGTTTTATCGGAACTTGACGACATTTCCTCATTAAAAGAAGAACAAAGAACAGCAGTGAGTAATTTTCTTTTAAAAAACAACAAAAGTCGTGTACTTACATGCCTATAGTCGCCATGTTTCGCGTTATTCTTTGGAAGCTGCGCACACACAGCTCGATAGCTGCTACGTCCTATGTTTTGTTGCTCTGATTGGCAATCACTTTTTTAAAGCCCATGCCTTTTCTCAAACTTTATTGAAGCTTCCCCAGATGGATGTGTGAAACACATCCATCTGGCGTGTCAGGTTACAGGTGAGTACTTTGATTTAAAAAACCTGGGGCACGCCAGTAGTTGAGTGGTTAGGGCGCGCACCATGTGTGCGGGCGGCCCGTGTTCTGCACAGGGGGACCAGGCAAGGATGCCCACTCTCCCCCTCTCTGTTCACCATTTTCATCGAACCCTTAGCAGCAGCCATCCGTCAGAACCCCCTCATAACTGGTATCCAAACCCCCAGTGTGCACCATAAAGTCAGCCTCTATGCAGATGATATATTACTCTTTATTCAGAATCCACAACCATCACTACAAAAGGTAATCAAAGTCACTTATTTTCCCATATCTCAGACTCCTCTATCAACTGGAACAAATCCTCAGTACTCCCACTAAACAGTAACAGTCTGGATGTGGCAGCCCTTACAAAACCCAGCCTCTTCTGCACCAGTCACATAACTTATGTAGGCATCCACATTTCCCCCAGGCTGTCAGAGTTGATCAACCTTAATTTCACTCCACTACTAAAAACAATAAACAACGATCTCCAACAATGGATGAACCTCCCACTATCCATTCTAGACAAAATAGCAACAGTCCTCCCCAAATCCTCCCCAGAATCAACTACCTCCTCTCAATGATCCCGACCCACCCACCTCTCACCTGGTTTAACTCCCTCGATTCATCCGTTTACAAATTTTACTGGAAAAATAAACTCCCAAGAATAAAACTGGGCACACTTCAGAAAACAAAAATATTAGGTGGACTCAATGCACCAAATTTTCACCATTATTCACTGGCAAATCAACTCCAATATATCTATAAATGGACCCACCCTACTCAGTCAGATAACACTTGGTTAGATTTAGAACAAACAATTAGTAAAGATATCCATATCTCAGATCTACCATTTCTCAGCCAGACTGTTAAAAAACACCCCTGTTTCCAAAGCCCCACACTATCGTCCACTCGGACAGCCTGGTGGGAATACTACAACATTACTAACTCCACTTTGGCACCCTCACTCTTCACCCCGATCTAGCACAATCTGGACTTCATCGGCTATAAACAATCATTACATTTAAGCACATGGATAGATAAAGGGATCACTCACCTCAAACACATCTTCAACAATAACACCCTGGTTCCATTCCCTCTCCTGGTCCAGAAGTTCGGCATCGGGAGCCACCAATTTCTACAGTATCTGCAGGTTACATCATCTATCCAATCAAAACTGAAAAACAGGAATATAAACTTGGACCTCCCCCCTTCAGCTTCTACATTCATTAACATCTCCTCCTCCAAAAAAACTTCTATCTCAAATATACAAATTAATATTACAGGCTGACACAACACTCTGCATACCCTCAGATAAATGGGAAACAGATCTTTCCATTGCTCCTGATGCAGACTTCTGGTCCAAAATCTGCCAAACATTTACCTAATGACAAAAAAACACCAATCAGCTTACACAATACAAAATCCTCCATAGAACACATCTAACTGGACAAAAAAATGCAACAATGGGCTTCTCATCTGTAAACTGTTCACACTGCTCACAACACTGCACAGATAGTTACATCTATGCAACCTGGCACTGCACACCTGCCCAACACTTTATCACAAATCATGGGCTGCTACATCCCACTCTCCCCTCCCTCTGTTTATTAGGAGACTTATCTGCATTAAAACTAGACAAGGCACACGGCCGTTTACTACTCATGGCGCTGTCGCCAAGAAAACTATTCTCATGAACTGGAAATCACAGAACTCCATACACACCACACACTGGAAAAACCTGATCATCCACTACATCTCCTTAGAAAATACAAAACTCCTCTGACAATAATAATATCCCTAAATGTAATCATTCATCACATTTTTACTATCATGACCTACGAATATATTGTCACATCAACCACTTCAGCATTTTTCACCTTTATACCCAATCCATGTAATTTCCACTTAGGCTATTTATACACTTTTTTTTTTTTTTTCCTTTTCTGCCTGACAACCAATAAGGACCACACAGCCATTATCTTACAACAAACACCGTTTTATAAACATAAACATGTAGGTAGATGTTGTAATGACCCTGGGTCATACGTTTTGTAGTGTTTGTTTAAATGCAGCTTTGCCTCCTCTCCTGCAGTGTGTGAGTAGTGGGTGTGGCTGGCTCAGTGAGTGGCTGTTTTCAAATTGGCCTGCTGCATACTCATGCCAAACGCAGTATGCAGTATGTATTGCGCTCTGCGTTCGACAGTAGTATACAGTATGACTGCTAGTTGGACGTTATTGTGTAGTACGCTTGGCCTGGTTTAGCTGGCTTCCGGTATACAGAAGTACGTCATACCTTGGCCAATATTAGACAATGCTACAGTGTTTTCCATCTGTTTATGTACAGAAAAAATCAGGGAAGTGTATTTGATTTTCCGGGATTTTTTTTTGTCTTTAGCTTAACATGTATAGTGCAGTGAAAGGACATACTTGACAGCACCTTTCCGGTCATTACAAGCCGTAACGGCAAAACAAAAACAACTGTGACCTGATTACAACTTATTTCTCCATAGTACATGTTCAGACTGACTGGTCAGATGCATACTGTGAAATTTTCCTGAATCAGTACGTCATCTGGGTATTTTTTGCATACTGCAACTTTCGCATTTGTTCACATACTGCATACTGCATTTTGGGCAAATGAGTACACACTACTAGTATTGTAGGAGAATTTGAAAATGGCCACTGTCTGTGATTTGAGTGGATGAGTGTGATTAAGCACTGGTGCTGAGGCTGATTGGCTGCTGCAGAGATTGCTGCCATCTGAGAGACTCCAGCGAGTCTACAAATACCTGCTGCTGCAGCCTGCTCTTCCTCTTCTGCTCCAGCCACTTCCAACAAAGCAGCCTGTGCATTGTTTTCTCTGTGTGTAGTATTCTGAGAGTAAATGGGTATTTAGGAAAGTAAAAGTAATGTGTGTTAACTCAATCAATTTGTTGTTAAGCCAAACTTAACACCTTGTGTTACCTGCTGGTGCCGTGTTTTATATGTCCGGAGTATTATTACCGTAACTCTGTCAAAGTTTGTCCGATCAGAAAAATTCCAACAGTAATGGAAAGCTGAGAATTGTGGGCATGCGCACATGTATGGTTCATTACGGTACTCGCAACCATAGCATTCATAGCAAAACACCATGTAACACCATGATGTGTGGTATATATATTATGGTAATGTCGGACAGCACCACGAAAACGGCAGCTTTGGCAGAAGACAAGTGAGAAAGGAGAGTGAAGGAAGAGAGTAAAAGGAGAGCGAGCGAGAGTGGTGTTTTGTTTTCAAAAAGTAGCATTACATAGTGGCATTTGTGCGTGTCTGTCATGTGCAATAACAATATGTTACTTGAGAATGTTGAGAATGCATTTTTCCACCTTTATTTGCACTAATTGTTGCCTTTGTATATAGTTATTTTTTGCATTGTGTTTTGCACACCCAGAGTCCTAGACTCAAAAATCTGGTGATTGTTCTAAACATGTATAGGTTCACATTTCAAATGTCAAATCAAAATGAGCAACAAGGTGGTAAAGTTAAAGAAGTTCATTTGACAACTAGAAAGCACTCAGAGAGCGTAGACCTCCATCATTAGCCCTAACTCCCAGTAGTGAAGAATCCTTAAAAAAATTCCTGGATCCGTCCCCATGTGCCCCCACCACAGCATTTGCCAATTACTCCCTTCTCAGTGGGGTGGAAACACGGTGAGGTAACGCATTGGTTTCGCTACAGGTGGACTGTCATGGTGGAAGCGTTGCCTGCCAGTGCCAACAGATGCACTGACAGTCTCACCCATGGTCTCACTGGACGACTGGAAGTCATGGCAGAGGGTGAATATTCCTCTATTCCTCCCAGCATTGTGAGTATTCTTGCTACAATTGGCTGTCTTTCTCTCTGTTACGCTCCGACTCATCTCCTCCACCAGGCGTTCGTCTTTCAAACTCTATGAACTCCAGAACTTTGAATGGAAACACAGCCAAAATGCTGCTGGGATTGAAGTTACTCATGTCTGCCATCTCCTGGTGTAAAGTGGTAACAGCCCTATCTCCCAACAGTACAGAATCATTAAAAAAGTTCCTGGATCCAGACGATGATCTGGATCATTCCCAAAATCTAATCAGTTCTTCCTTATACCATTTCTGACATTTCCTGAAAATTTCATCAAAATCCATCCACAACTTTTTGAGTTATGTTGCTAACAAACAAACAAACAAATAAACAAACAAACAAACGGACCCGATCACATAACCTCCTTGGCAGAGGTAATAAATTGGAATTTTATCTCAGATTTGAGCCTTTAAACTTACCATTTTTACTTTTTGAATTTCCAAATGATTCATCATCAGTGCTGTTTTTTTCATATATTATTACTGGTGAAAATGAGGTTGACAGTTATGGTTAAATGTTGACCCTGTTAGGATCTCAGCTTAGACCTAAATCCAGAATCCGGCTCCTGCTGGGACTGAGTTTGACACCCCTGGTTTAGAGTGACTGGAAGCTTGTCAAAGGGTTAAACTCAGTTAGTGGTTTGATAACAATGTCTGTAGTATGTGGATTCTCAATGAGTCTGGCTGCTGTTAGTCATGAACAGACCGTGACTGAATCTGGGTTTCCATTTTTTCCATAGTTTGTTGTGAAACTTGATATCAGTGGAAGATTGAGCTGTAGTAAAAGTTTAAACACAGTCATATCGCACAGCTTTCAACTGCAACAAGATAAGGGCTGCATTAGAAAGTCTTCCAGGGCCCCACAGTAGTCCTAGAACTACCTTGCTTCAGTCCTTTTCTACCAACATAACTAATTTTATCTGGTAAAAGCAGCTGCACTTACCAAACAACGGCATAGGTTACCAAAAGAGTAGAAGTCCAACAACAATCAGAGCATTTATAGCAGGGGTCATCAAGTTCATCTGCACAGGGGCCAGATTTATCCTTGACGGAGACCCTGGGGGCCGGACTTTCAAACACACAAAAATTAAAGAAATATTTTGGTCTGATTGAAATATTATTGTAGTATTATTTGTATTTTCTCTCAAAACACAGGGCATTTTTAGTGATAACCAGTGAGATCTAACCCTATCTATCCCCCATTTATGAAACTTTTGACGCTTTTTTGATAGTTTTTGCCCATTTTTTCCTCTTTTACCAATTTTTGCAAGATTTTAACCCCTCTTATATCACTTTTCCTGCATGTTTTACACACTCTTTTATCCATTTTTGCCACTTTTTAACCCCTTTTCATTACATTTTTTTCAACATTTATTGCACCTTTAAATCAATGTTCACCACTTTTCAACCTTTTGTGCCACTCTTTAACCCCTTTTTGCAACTTTGCCAGGCTATATCTGCTGTCGTTGCCACTTTTAACCCATTTTTGATGCTTTTTGCCTCTTTAACTCAGTTTTTTAAAATTCTTTAGCCCATGTTAAACCAGTTTTTCTGCATGTTTTATCCTCTTTGTGCCACTCATTTATCCATTTTTGCCACTTTTCTTCTATTTTCCACTTTTTGACCCCTTGTCATTAAAATCTTGGCACTATTTTTGCCACTTCAAACCCATTTGTAATACTTTTTGCCACTTTTTTCCTCTGTCACCAATTTTGCGAGATTTTAACCCCTCACTTTTTTGACCAATTTTTGACCCTTTGGACCACTCCACAACCCATTTTACCATTTATCTCCAATTATTTTTGTAACACCTTTGCCAACCTTACCCCTTTTTAAAAAATATATTATAGGTATGACTGAGAAGTACATTTATGTAAAAACTGATCAAATGTTAAGTCATTCAAACTATTTGAATTTTAGTTGTTTGTGGGATTGATTTAACAGCTGCAAACATTTACAGCCTAAGGATACTCTTAAAACCATAACATCTTCTTTTTTCTCCTTTTCTGAATTTAATGATCTTTCAGGGGCCGGACAGGAAGCTTTGGGGGGCCTGATATGGCCCCCGAGCCACCAGTTGATGATCACTGATTTATAGGTTTCTGACACACTGAGTCATTTTGCATTTTACGTGTTCTGAAGCTGTGAAAATGGAAAAAAAGATCAAATCTGATCCATAGAGCACATGCAAAGGGGAATTTAACACTAACTGCACACAAAATATATGAAGACTGAGCAGCAAAGCAAACAGCACCCTGTCCCATTAACATCAATGGGGGTGTAACTAATTACATTTACCCAAAGTACTATGATTACTGTTGAGAGTATAGTTGGAAATCTACTTTTACTTCTATGTAAGTTGTTTTTCACCAGAGTAACTGTGTTTTTACTTGAGCACCATACTCTTGTTCTTTTTCCACTTTTGTTGACTACCAGAGATGTCAAGTAACTAAGTACAAATACTTCGTTACCTTACTTAAGTAGAAATTTTGGGTATCTCTACTTTACTGGAGTAATTATTTTTCAACCAACTTTTTACGTCTACTCCTTACATTTTCACACAATTATCTGAACTTTCTACTCCTAGCATTTTAAAAATAGCCTCGTTACTCTGATTTCATTTCAGCTTGTTTTCATTCCATCTTGTCATCATTCAAAAAAACACACAAAAATAAATAAATAAATAAACTTATCCAGATAAATCACGCCATTGGGATAGAGTGAATTTGATTTTGGTTGGATAAGTATAAGCATAATACCATTCTGACACCCTATTGGTTTGTACGCGATCCATCGCACCTGCACACATTACACAAAACACGTCACACTCCAGCAAGGAAATAACAGACGTATGTAGCCTGTATGAAGACGTCCATGGCAGAGACTCAAGAGAACTGGAGCGAAATGTCCCAACCAAGCACCAGTGAGGGGGTTGGTAGTACACATATATGGTTCCTGAATATATTTGCATTGTAGTAAAATGTGTTCATTTTCAATAGGCATAAATGCGACTCAAACAGGAGCGTCGCATATTTTTCAACATTTTCATTTTAATATAACATTACAGTCATTATGGCCTTTAGAAAAATGTTTTTTTGTGGAGGTGAGGTAGTGCTCTATGGGCTCCTGTGGCACGGCCTAAGTTTTTGTCCTTGATGGTATTTTTCCCCCCTTACATTATTTTTAATTTTATACTTCAAGTAGTTCTGAAACCAGTACTTTTACACTTTTACTTGAGTAAAAAGCTTGAGTTGATGCTTCAACTTCTACAGAAGACTTTTTAAACCCTAGTATCTATACTTCTACCTGGGTAATGAATGTCAATACTTTTGACACCTCTGTTGACTACACCGTCAACCTTAAAGAGGGGGTATTATGCCTTTTTTCAAGGCTTTACACCATCTCTCTGATACCCACGTAGTAGCTTCACATGGTTTACAGCTCAAAAAACTCCTCATGTTTCTCACACTGGTGTCCTGAAAAACATTCATTTTAACCTCTGTCCGAAACGCTTCGTTTTCGCTGATGTATCTTTAACCCACCCATCCAACCACACCCCCCGGACCTGCTTTCCTCCGATTGGCTGATTTTCTGGAGGTTGGCCAGGGGCAGGACTCAATGTTTGTGCCCGCCCCCTCCAATGTGGCTAATTTGCTATGCTACTATTTGTAAACTTTGAACCGGTCCGACTGAGTAAAATGGCGAACTTTGATATAAGTCCATACGTGTAAGACCCGGAGTCTGATCCTGATAGTTTGAAGAGAGAGAGGGGAGAAAACCACATCCATCTGGTTTGCCTTCCATAAACAGCATTTGGGAGTGTGACTGGATGAATGTTCTGTCTGTCACATCTTTACAGGCCAATTAGAGCAACAAAACACATGACTTAGCTGCTACCCAGGTGAGCCTCTACCGATGAGTAAACTCCATAGAAAACTGCATAATGTGAACCATGGTGACTGCAGACATGTCAGTACTCACTGCTGTTCTTTGTTCTTCTTTTAACGAAGAAATGTCGTCAAGTTCTGATAAAACTGGTGCTTTAGCAGCATTCATGCTTGTCATGCCTCTTGTTGCTGCTTGTTTACGTCACGACTCCACCGTGACCAAAAGTACTTCTCCTCGTCGCTGATTGGTCCTGCCACTTTCTAACCGGGCCCAAACAGTTCAGACGGGAGCTTTGCAAGACGGATTCACCGGCGAGAAACACGTAAACAGGCGAATCCGTCTGCTTCGCAAGGTTACCGCACAGTAGCATGTAGAGAGAGACTGATTCCACATCACATCCTAGGACAGCTGTTGTTCACAGCAGAGCTGGAGTGTTGAGAGTTAAACATTTCAGAGTCGATTCTAACTCCATTCTGAGTAAAATGGTCTTCAGTGTTAATCCACCAATGTCCAAGCTCTGCCTACTAAATCTGGGGGGGAGTGTGGGCACAGTTCCCATGTTGCCCTTGGGCAGAGTGTTTAGATGTGTTTAAGCTGTGTTTGGTTGTCTTTGGATTGTGCTGTGATCCCTGTTGGGGTTCTTTTGCTCATGTTTCTGGTGAATTGATGTTTTTGTTATGAGGCTCCACTTAGAGATCCCGCCTGTGACGTTAGGTGCTCCTAAAGGATGTAACACATACATTATAATGTTGACTTTTATTTCATGTTTTCACCTTTCATTTCATGCTCTGACCTTTTCAATGAAAACATTTGGACTTTTAAATTCACATTTGAATGTGATCTTTTAAACTCATGATTTCGATTTGATCTCATATTGTTTTAATCTTTAAAACTCATGTTTTTCACTTTCTATTTAATATATTTGCCTTTTAAAATCATTTGTACTTTTAATTTTGTGTTTTGACCTTTTGAACTTACCCATCCCATATTTTCAGCCTTTAAACGAATCGATTTGACTTAAAAAAAATCTCAAGACCAATTATCATCATTGCCAGTACCCCCAGTTTGACAGTTTATGGTTAAACGTTGATCCTGTTAGGCTCTCAGGTTAGACCCAAATGAAGCATCTGCACCCTGGTGTGATTGTGTTTGACACCTCTGATTTAGAGATGTTTCGTGTTGCTAATTGTTACATTTTGAGCACTTGTGGCTGGTGTTTTCTCCACCAGATGGGCCCACCCACATCATCCCTGGGGTTCTACATTAGCTATAAATGTGTGTGGATCTCTCAGTCCAGTAACAATAAAAACAGTTTCTCCCAGTGGCTTTCTAAAGTGACCCGATGTCTTTTGAAAGGAATAAACCCTCAAGTAATGCTGGCCTACCACTATAGACCTGTGATAAACTTTGTAGTCTGTAAAACATGTGACACCCTCTGACATCTAAAGAAAATGTGTCTGTAAGTCAGAGTTCTGGGCTTCACTAACTACAAGACTAGAATAAGATTGCTTTTAAATTGATTTCCCATCATGCATCTAGTGGAAAATCAAGTGCTGGGCCTCATGAAGCATTGAGGCTTTCTTTACAGCGGTGCCAAAAAAGATTCAGAGCTTTGGAGTTTCGTTCTGAGGAGGAACAGTGACATCTGGTGGTGTACTAAAATAACAGCAGCTGTTCAATAGAGAAACCGAAGCGTTGGCATTAAATCTCACTGTTTCAATCTCAGATTTCTGTTATAAAAGTCATATAATGCTCTGTGTCCCTTCTATGTCTACAGATGTTGACAGTGGGTTTTGGTCTTGCCTTATGAAAGACACATTAAGACACAGAATTACCTGCCATAATTTCTTTTTACATATTCATTTATCTTAAGTTGGTTGAATGCAAACAGATTTATATATTTTTCTAAAGCTGGCATTTCTGTGATAAGAGTGATTTATTGATTCATCATTCATTTCTTAATGACTGGGACACAAAAGGAACATGCATTTCCCCCCCAATGTTCTGTTTCTTTACTTAATTTTATCTAAAAAGAATTTTTCTACAGTGTGGGGCTTTATTGTTCCTTTTCAAGCTGATGATTTCTCCAGCCTTGGAAAAAAAAATCCCTGACCTTAATATTTCTACAAAAAAAAAATGCTGCAGTATACTGTTTTCGCTATATTTAAAAATCGACATTCTTTCTCTGATAGTTGCCGTGTTTAATGCAACGAGCAATTCACACGCCCGAGCTTGCACACACACCCTGGCGTCCTGTAATCAGATGGCAGCCGCTGCCCGAGCTGCTGCTTTTTATGAAACTCGAAACTGGATTTCTCAGTTCAAAACGTTGTATTTTCTAAATGAAATACAGGGAAAATAACATGAACATTCATTTTGATCGATTAGATCCAATAGACGTTTTTTCCTCCATGTTTCTGAGTTGGAGGTCCGACTTTAAGCAGTGTCATAGTGCACGTATTTACGTCGGAGGTCGGAAACTTTCAGAGTACCGAGCTCACTTGAACAAATCATGTAACTTTTCAGACGCTGCTGTGAGCACAGATGTCTGCTCTCTCCTCTCCTGTACAGAGCGTGATCAGCTCTCTAACCTCAGTCTCTCCAGTTAATCCACATTATTCTTTGTTTTATCCCGCTGTCGTTTTCTCTGATGAAATGCCGCTTGATTGAACCGCACTGATTTTTAAATCTCCCGTTTATGGAGACAGCAGCGAACACTCACCGTTGCAGGATGCCGTGACGTCCTTTCACAATCGTTGCGAAAAGGTCTGTTACGGTTCTGATACTACCTCTCGATCCAGATCAGAGGTGGGGGGAGATCGACCCCCATTGCGGAATGGCCGCTTTCATACAGAACGGCGTTTTGGAACGAAGGCGTAACAGACACGGAAAAGAGAGGCAGTGTGAAAGTAGCTACTGATTGCTTGAAGATCACTGGATTGGTCAATGATTTCTCAAGATTAAATAAAGGTTGAATACCCACTTACAAAAATCAGAGTGAAACATAAACACAAAGTCTACGAAATTTTGTAACTTCACCTGAGATATGCTATATGGACAAAAGTATTTGGCCACACATGTTAATTATTGAATCCCAGTTCTCCTCTTAACCCTCAATCTTACCCTCAAGCTCATCCCCGTCTTAACGCACCCCTCAAATCCAGTGTAAGGGCCATCTCATGACTTAGAAATGGGACACTCCTCAATAGCAGTTACGATTTCAGACTGTAGAGGGCAGTAATGCGCCAAAACTGCGTAGTCTGTCAATTCAGAGCAAAAAGAGGAACTATAACGTGTTAATATTCGACCAAATTGGGGCGCACAGATAGCCTGGCGGTCTAAGGCGCTACCCATGTATGTGGGCGGCCCAGATTTGAATCCAGCCTATGGCCTTTTATTGCGTGTCTCTCCCCACTCTCTCCCATTACCTCTTCTCCTCTATAGAATAAAGGCATGAAAAACCCAAAAATAAATGTAAAAAAAAAAAAGAAAATACTCAACCAAATAACATGTATAAACACCACAACCACGGACATATTCAACTGAAAGTCACCGTATAACACAGCCATTAGCTAATGGGAAACACCAGTTGTAATTCGTAGGCTTGTCTGCGACGGCACGGTTACCGACTCACGATTGTAAAAGTAAATGTTACACTACATGAAGGCATATAATCCAAAAAAATAACATTAAACTGAAATATTGGAGTGGTTTTCATAATTTTAAATTCTCTATTAACAAAGAAATGTACATTTGTAGCTCAATTTCTTCCCCGCATTCGCCGCCATCTTTCTTTGAGTGATGACCCTTAATACCAAGGGAGCTCCAGGAACATCTCAAATTGAGGGGATAAAGCCTTCAAACTCACCCCTCACCTCAACTCTCAGGAGAATTGGGACAGCCCTCGTACTTCGCGGGAACACGTATTTTGAGACTGAAGGTTACGATCGATAACCTTGCAAAGCAGATGTTTCCTTGTTTCTCACTGGTGAATCCATCTTGCAAAGCTCCCGTCTGAACCGTTCGGGCCCGGTTAGAAAGTGACAGGACCAATCAGCGACGAGGGGCAGGACTTTCAGGTGCAGCAGAGTCGTGATGTAAACAAGCAGCAACAAGAGCTGGTGCAGTTATGGAGGAAGAGATTAGTGTGGATGCTAATAAAGTATAAGTATAGTTTCTTCGTTAAAAGAAGAACAAAGAACAGCAGTGAGTTGTTTTCTTTTCAAAAAGACAAAAGTCGAGCACTTACATGTCTTTAGTCGCCA
Organism: Cheilinus undulatus; assembly: GCF_018320785.1. Lineage (NCBI taxonomy): Eukaryota > Metazoa > Chordata > Actinopteri > Labriformes > Labridae > Cheilinus > Cheilinus undulatus. The sequence goes on from NC_054878.1 coordinate 3,653,431, forward strand.
TGTTTCGTGTTAATCCTCAAAAGCTGCGCACACGCAGCTTGATAGCAGCTACACATGTTTTGTTGCTCTGATTGGCCCATGGAGACGTGACAGACAGAACGTTCACCCAATCACACTCCGAGTTTTTTTCAAACCCTCTGCCTTTTCTCAAACATTTCCTATTGAAGCTTTCCCAAATGGATGTGTGAAACAAATCCATCTGGCATGTCATGTTACAAGATTGAGGGTTAAGGGGAGGTTTGGGATTCAGCCCAGGTGATTTAATCAAGAAAAAAAGTTTGGACACAAGGTGGAGGCTGTTAAAGCTGCAAAAAGTGTGTGTGGGGGGGCTCCATATTGAAGTACTTGTATTAGATAGATATATATGTTATATTTCCCTAGCTGATGTTATAGTTCCATAGCTGATGTTATATTTCCATAGCTGATGTTATAGTTCCATAGCTGATGTTATAGTTCCATAGCTGATGTTATAGTTCCATAGCTGATGTTATATTTCCATAGCTGATGTTATATTTCCGTAGCTGATGTTATATTTCCGTAGCTGATGTTATATTTCCGTAGCTGATGTTATAGTTCCATAGCTGATGTTATATTTCCGTAGCTGATGTTATATTTCCGTAGCTGATGTTATATTTCCGTAGCTGATGTTATAGTTCCATAGCTGATGTTATATTTCCGTAGCTGATGTTATATTTCCATAGCTGATGTTATATTTCCATAGCTGATGTTATATTTCCGTAGCTGATGTTATATTTCCGTAGCTGATGTTATATTTCCGTAGCTGATGTTATAGTTCCATAGCTGATGTTATATTTCCATAGCTGATACTCACCTGCATACACCTGCAAACTACGGCGTTTTAAGTGAGGTTTCAGGAGTGGGAGAGAGGGAGGAGTTGGACCGGCATGAGTGAGCGAGAGAGAATAAAGTAACAGGCGCTGATCTGAATCATCAGTCACCCATCTATCTGTCATACTTCCATGGTTAATATCTACAGAATAAATGAGTGAACTTTGGTGTTTAAAGTGAGGTTTCAGGGAGAGAGAGAGGGAGGAGAGATCCTGTGGGGGTGAGCAAACCAGGAGGAAGCAGCGGACACCGTTTTGAATCATGCCAAAGCTTCAATAAGAAACGTTTGGGAAAAGGCACAGGCTTTGAAAAAACTCGGAGTGTTCTTTGCGGGCCAATCAGAGCAACAAAACACCTGACATAGCCGCTATCAAGGAATAACGCGAACCACGGCGACTATAGACATGTAAGAACTCGATTTTTGTCATTTTTGAAAAGAAAACAACTCACTGCTGTTCTTTGTTCTTTTAACAAAGAAATGTCGTCAGTTCTGATAAAACTGGCGCTTTAGCAGCATCCACGCTAATCTCTTCCGCCATAATTGCTCCGGCCTCTTGTCGCTGCTTGTTTACATCATGACTCTGCTGCGCCTGAAAATACTGCCCCTCGTTGCTGATTGGTCCTGTCACTTTCTAACTGGGCCAAACGGTTCAGATGGGAGCTTTGCAAGATGGATTCACCAGTGAGAAACACGGAAATAGCGAATTCATCTGCTTTGAAAGGTTAGGTAAGGCCATAAGGCTCTACCTAACCTCCTCAATACAGGTTTTCTATATAAGGCCCAGCTGTGAGCCATATCAGGTGTGTGGTGTAGTCCTGGTAGGGGTCTCACTTCGTTACCATTCAGATACTGCTGTCACACACTTGGGCCGGATTTTAGCCTGAATGTTGACCAAACCTTTGCCGTTCTTTTGGTCCATATCTGAGCCAGAGGAGTTTTGTGGTCAGGGTTGTTTGTCCACATTGGTTAATCACAACAGGACATTTCCTTCAGTTTGGCTGTGAGAGTTACAAAAAAAAAAACTAGAGGACCGACAGGAAAACCCCAGGGTAAAGTCTGAGAGAAGAGCTGAGCTGTTTTGATCACTTGAGTACTCTGAGGACATTTATAAGAGATCTGTGCATGTGTGAATAAAGTTTTACATTGTTATACTTATGACGGCACATTTTCCCTAATCATTTATACAGTTGTTAGTTTTCCTGTACTACCTAACTTTTTTGCAACCTGTTTGCACCTTTAGTTTTATTTTCTGTTTTTTTTGTCATGTTAGGCGTCCCGTTACTCAAATTTGGCCTCTACAATGAAAAAAAAAATCCTGATGACTGTTGCGTCACTCATCAGCTCTGCTCTCACCATCACATCGTCTTTTTTATGCTCAACATTTTTACCACATTTATTTATCTATTAAGTTCAACAGTTCATTTAAGAAGTGTGGAAAATGTGATGCAGCTGTAAAACGCCGAGCTGTTCTGAGTTTTTTTTTTTTTTTCTAGAAACCAAGTGACAAGATGATGAAATGATAAAGTAATAAACTTTTTTTCTCATGACTTGAAGAAACTGTCATGTGAAGAAAAAACTCAAAAGGAGGGACCCAAATGCAAAGGCACAAAAAACTCTTTGATTAACTAAAATGGCAAGAAATACAACCAAGACTTAACCTGACGCTCCAGATAGATTGTTTCACACATCCTTCTAGAAAACCTTCAAAACTACGTGTTTGGGAAAGGGCAGAGGCTTTAAAAAAAATAAGGAGTGTGATTGGATGAACGTTGTGTCTGTCGCATCTTTACGGGCCAATCAGAGCAACAAAACACGTGACGTAGCCGCTATCGAGGTGCACGTGCACAGCTACCGAGGAATGACACGAACCATGGCGACTGTAGACATGTCACTACACGACTCTTGTCATTATTAAAAAGAAAACAATTCACTGCTGTTCTTTGTTCTTCTTTTAACGAAGAAATGTCGTCAAGTTCTGATAAAACTGGCGCTTTAGCAGCATCCACGCTAATCTCTTCCGCCCAAATTGCACCGGCCTCTTGTCGCTGCTTGTTTATGTCATGACTTCGCCGCGCCTGAAAGTACTGCCCCTCCTCGCTGATTGTTCCCGTCACTTTCTAATTGGGCCCAAACGGTTCAGACGGGCGCTTTTCAAGATGGATTCACCAGTGAGAAACAATGAAACGGGCGTATCTATCTGTATCTGTCCCCCCTCTCTCTACCTTCAGTGCCGTTGGGCTGCAGGTGATTATCCAATTGGCACCTTGATTGCGAGGCGGTGCAGCGCTGCAGTAAAGCTGTGTGACAGACTTACGCATTGTTTGGCGTGGTTTGGTGCGGCTGGCGTGCCCATGGTCAGCGTGGCTTCCTTGGTTGCGGTTTCTTTGTGTGTCTTTGTGAGTGATTGGTGTAAGGTAAGCCTCCTCAGCAACTGTTTTGTGGCACATTTTAAGCGTGAGTAATTGGCATTTGCAGCGGGCTGGCGTGTCCGTCTGACTCGGTGAGATCTGGAGAGGCTGAGTGGCGCTGGGTTTGTGCCTTTCTGTGGCTTTTCTGCTCCTTTTCTCCTTTTTATTGTGCTAGATTTGGCCATAAAGCCTAAAACTGGTTTATCTGGTTTCTGGCTGTTTGTAATACCGTGCTGTGGCTCTGCAGCTGCTTCTCTTTCCCTTCAGAATTGTCACTTCTGTTCCCCGGTATGTATGAAAGTGAACTTGTGAATCTAAGTTCGCGTGTATTATCCTGGGGTAATTATGTCTATCTGTGTGTGCTTTAGGCCAAGCTGCGCACTGCGGTGGAGGACGTGGCATCTCCGGCCTCCGCTCCCTGGCTCTGCTGCTGTTTCGTCCATTTCGTTTCATTGTTCGTCTCCACTTCATCTATAGTGATCTCGGTTATGAGCTCATCTGCACCAGGTTTGACATGAATGCACCACTACAAATGTCTGAAGGATTTCTTTAAGAAGAGTAAGATTTCTGTGTTAATTTACTGATTTATTTCTCTGTCTTTTGGTTTGTGTCTTTGGGGCTGACTTGTGTAATTAAGTGTGTGAGTGTGAATGTATAGGTGTTTTAAAGGCACAGTGCCTGAATATTTAAATTGTGGACCCTTGTGTTAATTGCGGTTTTGCCCCTGGATAGGAGCTGTTGGTCAGACGGCTGGACGATTCCCAGTGGTGGTCCCTTCACAGTCCTGTACAGCAGTGGTTCTCAACCTTGGGGTCGGGACCCCCTTTGGGGTCGCAAGACACTGAGAGGGGGTCTCCAGATGCCCCCCAAAAATATTAGAATTTTTTCATTTTCATTTTTACCCCAAATTTTTAAACATTTTTGCCATTTAAAACCTATTTTTGTCAGTTTTAAATTCTTTTCCCCACTTTTTTTCTGCCTGTTTTTGTCACCTCTAAACCAATTCTTGCCACTAAAGATTAATGTGGCCTCTGTCGATCCACTACTGCCACTATTAACCCACTTTTTACCACTTTTTACACCCAATTTTTTCCCATTTTAACCACATTTCACCATTTAATATGCCCATTTTTGGTAGTTTAACCAACTTCTGCCAATGTCTGCCCATTTTGTCTTTTTCAGTTAACCCTTTTTTTCCAGTTTATATCAATGTTTCATCCAATTCCTCCAAATTTCCACCCATTTTTTTCCCAATTTAAAGCCATTTCAGCCACATTTTAACTCCCTTTAACCACTATTTTTGCCCAATTTTGCCACTTCTAACCTTCGTCTGTGAATTTCAAAATCCAACTTCACCACCTTTTGCACTCTTTTTTGCCATTAATAACCCATTGTAGCAATTTTAAACCATTTCAACTTTTATTTTTTTTTAAACAATAGGGTTTTACATTTTTAAGAAGACTTTTAACTACACAGATGATTAAAAAAAGTGAAAAAAATAATTAAATAAATTTGTGTCTTTCTGAAGTGTGTTTATTATATAGGTTAAATATGAAATATGGACACCACAGCTTAACTTTACAATGGACCATGATTTTGCTGAACTACATGAGCCCTAAGTTTGGCTGGGCTCCAGAAAGCTCTCCCATTTATCCCCACTTATAGGCAGCCTTGAAGACAAACTACAAAATAAAACAGGAAACACTGAACAGGAGAACAAGGAAACACAAACACATGGAGGGACAGGATCACAAAATAAGACATAAGTAGAAACTAAACAGGGAAACACTCAGCAACTACAGAACAAACACAAAGAGTACAGGAAACCTAAATAACTCAAAATGTAGCCTAAGAAAACTCAAAACCATGACAGAAACACAGTTGACCAACATCGACATGACGCCATAGCAAAGCTAGAGTGGAGATGAAAAAGCTCCTTTAAGAGGAGAGCTCCAGCAGAAGCAGAGTCCTGCTGAACAGAGATTTACTGAATCTGTGCTGGAGTTGTAAACAGAGGGATATGTAAGAGAGAGCGTCACTGAATACCAATAAAAGGGATGAAACACGTATGAAAATCCAGCTCCAGGAGCTCAGGATGGTTTAAATCAGTGGTTCTCAACATTGGGGTCAGGGTCCCATTTGGGGTCACAAGACACTTAGAGGGGGTCGCCAGATGCCTTAAAAAAACAACAAACGTTTTTTTCCCCAGCCAATTTTGTCACTCTTATTTGCCACCGATTTTTATCACTTTTCCTCACCAATTTTTGCTAATTTTAACCCATTTTTGTTATTTTTAATCAGTTTTCAAGACTTTTTTCTGACTATATTTCCCACTTCCAAACAAATTCTTCCCGCTTTCTCCCTATTGTTGTCTCTGTTGATGCATTATTATTAATATTAACCTATTTTCACCCCCTTTTTGCACCCATTTTTGCCCATTTTAATTACATTTGACTATTTGTTATGCCCTTTTTTGCAAGTTTTACCCACTTCTGCCAAGTCCTCTTCCTTAGTTTACCCATTTTGCCAGTTTAAACCACTTTTTCCCACTTTTAAATCCCATTTCACAGAAGTTTCCACCCATTTCTACCACTTAAATCCCCTTTCACCACTTCTTATGCCTGTTTTTGCCATTTATTGCTGCCTGTCTTTTCTATTTTTTGGCAGTCTAACCCCTTTTTTCTACTTTTAAAATCCCCTTTCACCACCTTTTCCACAATTTTTTTCCCCATTTTAACCCATTTTACCTTTTTTTAATCCATTTTAATTATGTTTTTAAGAAAAAACATTGCATATTTTTAGAAGACTATCCACTAAGAGATATTTGTTGCTTTGTTAAGAATAGTTTTTATTCAGGTTTAATATAAAATATGGTTACTGAAACTTGGCTGTAGAGTGGACCTAGTTTGCCCCCAGTTTGGCTGGGCCCCAGAAAGCTCCCCCCTTTATCCCCCCTCATGTGCAGCCTTGTCTCCATACGACTATTCTTGAATGTGCATGGCTGTGTTCATCCACCTTCAGGTACAGTGGGGGTCCCCACTGGGGGTCTCTGGCACCTTTATTTTAGGGGTTGCGGGCTAAAAGGGTTGAGAACCACTGGTTTAGATAACCTAAAAGGCCTTTAACCCGTAGACTTTTGGTCTGTGCCATCTTCAGGGTGGCGTTCATTCAGTTTCATCTTATTGACCCGGCTGATGTGTTCCTTCAGGCTCTGCTCTGTGTACAGGAAGTCAGGTTCATGTAATGCCAGGAAACTTGATTAATGACACAAACATGGATGACGTCAAACCCTTATTGGGCGGCTGAAGCCACCCTGAAATATCCCTAAGCCCCCCCAACAATGATTACAATAGAAACAGTGACTAAATTGAAGAAATGAAGGAATGCACCACACCATGTTAATGTAAACATGAGTGATACTTGACCCTTCAGTGCCAAAGTTAAAAAAAACTTTTTTTTTTTTAAATCTGTGTATTATTACTGTCAGCTTCTTGCCACTGATGAATGTGGGTTAGAGAAAGAGAGCAGAGAAAAGGCCAGTGGCGGTTTGTCTCTTTAGTGAGTTCATTAATCGAGCTGTGCTGTTCAAACTGAACATTCTCACGACGGCGTTTCAACACTTTTCTTCAGTCACTTCCTGTCCATGCTTTCCCACACTCATATTTTATGATGGTCATTGCGAATATCAGCGAGCCACAGATCACATGTTGAGATAACTTCATGTCAAATGGATCCAAACGTGGGTGTTTTATTTAATCTTGATGTCGTACTGATGATGAAAACTGTTAAAGAGCAGAAACAGGAAACCAAAGCTACAGACTGAGACAGGGGGAGCGATGTACACTATATTGACAAAAGTATTTGCTCACCTGCCTTGACTCACATATGAACTTAAGTGACATCCCATTCTTAATCCATAGGGTTTAATATGATGTCGGTCCACTCTTTGCAGCTAGAACAGCTTCAACTCTTCTGAGAAAGCTTTCCACAAGGTTTAAGAGTGTGTTTATGGGAATTTTTGACCATTCTTCTAGAAGTGTGAGGTCACAAACTGATGTTGGACGAGAAGGCCTGGCTCTCAGTCTCCGCTCTAACTCATCCCAAAGGTGTTCTATGGGGTTGAGGTCAGGACTCTATTCAGGCCAGTCAAGTTCATCCACACCAACCTCTCTCATCCATGTCTTTATGGACCTTGCTTTGTGCACTGGTGCACAGTCATGTTGGAACAGGAAGGGGCCATCCCCAAACTGTTCCCACAAAGTTGGGAGCATGAAATTGTCCAAAATCTCTTGGTATGCTGAAGCATTCAGAGTTCCTTTCACTGGAACCAAGGGGCCAAGCCCAGCTCCTGAAAAACAAGCTCACGCTATAATCCCCCCTCCACCAAACTTTACACTTGGCACAATGCAGTCAGACAAGTAGCGTTCTCCTGGCAACTGCCAAACCCAGACTTGTCCATCACAGTGTTTCCCATACATTCATTTATTGTGGCGGATCGCCCCATATAGATTCTGGCGTTACCTGTCCGCCCTCGCTTTGTGAATATAGCATATCGTTAAAATGACTATATCGCCAATACTCGAGTATAACCGCCAAACCCAGACTCGTCCATCTGATTGCCAGATGGAGAAGTGTGATTTGTCACTCCAGAGAACGCGTCTCCACTGCTCTAGAGTCCAGTGGCGGCGTGCTTTACACCACTGCATCTGACGCTTTCCATTGAACTCGGTGATGTATGGCTTGGATGCAGCTGCTCGGCCATGGAAACCCATTCCATGAAGCTCTCTACCACTGTTCTTGAGCTAATCTGAAGGCCACATGAAGTTTGGAGGTCTGTAGCGATCGACTCTGCAGAAAGTTGGTGACCTCTGCACACTATGCACCTCAGCGTCATTTTACTTGGCCTACCACTTGGTGGCTGAGTTGCTGTCGTTCCCAGTCGCTTCCACTTTGTTATAATACCACTGACAGTTGACTGTGGAATATTTAGGAGTGAGGGAATTTCACCACTGGACTTGTTGTACAGGTGGCATCCTATCACAGTACCACGCTGGAATTCACTGAGCTCCTGAGAGCGAGCCATTCTTTCACAAATGTGTGTAGAAACAGTCTGCATGCCTAGGTGCTTGATTTTATACACCTGTGGACATGGAAGTGATTGGAACACCTGATTTCAGTTATCTGGATGGGTGAGTAAATACTTTTGGCAGCATAGTGTATGTGGGAGAGCTGCAGGTGAGAGGCAGGGCCGGTTTTAGACATTTAAAGGCCCAGGGTAAAGACCAATAAGAGGCCCCTCCCCCTTTAGCTGAAAGCATTCAGGCCAGGTGGAAAATAAATCCCCATTATCAGTGACACATCCTTTCTTTTGAGACGATACAGACATTTTTATGTGGCCTATTACATCCCATTGAACCACACAATAATCCACTGATTCACTGTTTCATCTAAACTCTGGATCAGCTGATCTGAGGATCTACCTTACACTCCTGGTTTTTGGATTCTGGCTCTATCTAAAGTGTTTTTAAGCCAGTGAGGCTCTTGGCTCTAGTTTTAGCATGGACAGCCTGAAAGAAGAAAGAGAAGAGTTATGACCACATTTATATTTTACTAAATCTGTTTATGGATTTATTCTCCAACATCTTTTCATGAACTCATCCCAACATGTAGACTTTTAAATACCAGCTCATAAACTCACTTAGACTGTTGTGAAAAAGGAAATGTGGGAAAAGGAATTGATTTGTTTTTTTTTTTTACTTCATATTTTTAATTTTACATCTGAAAGTAAAAACTCAAATATCATATTTTGACTTTTTATTTCATATTTTGACTTTTTAGATTTATGTATATTCTCATGATTCTAATAAAACTACAATCTTAAATTTTATCTCACACTTTGACATTTGAAATTCATGGTTTGGATTTTTTTCTCATACTTTTGCCTTTTAAGAACCATGATATAATATTTTACTGGTTAAACTGACAATTTTGAAGAGTATCTTATATTTTGACCTTTACACTCAGGATTTTTAATTTTTTTTTTTCTCATATTTTGACTTTTAAACTTATGACTATATATTTTATTTTTCAGTATTTTGACCTTTAAACTCATTACTTTATTTTTTCTTATATTCTGACCTTTAAACTCATGATTTTAAATGTTTTTCTCATATTTTGACCTTTAAACTTGTGAATATATATCTTATTTTTCAGTATTTTGCCCTTCAAACTCATTATTTTATTTTTTGTCTCATATTTTGACCTTTACAGTATAAATTTTGACTGTCTCATAATTTGGCCTTTTAACATTATTTTGACGTCTAATTTTATGTGTTGACATTTTAATTTAAAAAGTTTGACTTCTTTCTCAGAGTTTGAGCCTTTAAACTTAATTTTTTGACTTTTTATGTTAAAATCATTGATCCTCAGAGCGTACTTGTTTTTTACTTTCTGTAATTCATAACTTGTAAAAATGAGTTTTTCAGTTTCAGGATAAGTGTTGACCCTGTTCGGCCCTCAGGTTAGACCTAAATCCAGATTCTGGCTCCTGCTGTGATCCAGTTTGACACCCCTGATCCACTGTGTCTTTATTAAACAGTATGGATCTCTGTCAAGTCCAAATATCTCTTATTTTAGAGGATATTTTCATGTTTTCCTCCTGTTTTTATTCAGTCCACTGATGAATCAGTTCAGACCACTTCTGTTAAACATGCATCGTCTTTTTATTCTTTCCACACAGTAAAAAGTATCACTAACATCAGTCAGGACTTAGACTGATAGAGGCATCAATAATGGGTCTCAGTTTCAATAATAAAGGTCTCTGTTCTAGGACAGCAGTGCCTTCAGCAGCTTTGGTAACATGAGCTGACATCCAACAAGAACAGTTTTCACAGATCCAGCTTTAATTTTAGCTCTCAACATGTAAAAAGGGTTCATTTAAGTCTAGAATCTACAGTTGTTTTCTCTCCTGGACCCCCAGATAGTCTGGAGCCCCCCAACCCTGGTCTGATAAAATCCTCAAACACTAAAATAAGAAGACAGGAGTCTGACATGGGTCAGTAGAAACCTGCAGAGTTAAAGAAAGATGTGCAGTGAGAATGAAGAGAACAGGAAATAGATTAAAAAAATAAAAGTGTGTGAGTGTCAGTGAGCAGGGCGTGACTGAAGTTTGATTAATAAGACAGAGAGGTGGGGAGGGGGACGCAGAGGCTGCTAGAGACCACACAGTGATGGATCACAGAGTGCTGATAGTGTCTCTGTGTCTCTGGAGCTCAGGTAGGACCTTCACACCTGTGTTACAGCGTGTGTGTGTGTGTGGTTCAGTAGAAGGCTGATCTCCAGCTGCTTTATCTCTTTTAAACACTCCACTGCTGCTTTCATTATTCTGATGGCTGTTAATGAGGATGGAGGGCTCGTCCACGGCCTGCTGGATGTTTGCCTGTTTGTTTCCTCTCTGGTATCATCATCAGAGCTTTAAGTGGAACAAAATTAGTACCAGTACTCTCTTCTCCCACAATCCCAGAACTAATTTGGGCGGTATGGAGCAAAAATCATTTCTTAGTAGTAATTTAGCTGAATGGCATGACGTGATTTATATTTGAATATTTTTAACCTACAAAGAAATAAGAGAAACAGTCACCTCTGAGTCAGATCCACAAGGATCAAACGTCCCGCTGTGACTTTGTGAGGAAGACACACTATTAAACAATACAGCTCCTTAAATAAATAAGAAAAATGAAATATTTCCCCACTAGACTCAGCATTGACACGGCAGGAGAAGCGCCGTGCGCCACTGAATGCATCTATTAGATGTTGTCATGAATCCTCCATTAAAGCTGTCAGCTGTGGAGAGGACAGGAGAGTGGACCGGCGACTGATGAGAAGTCCCAGTATGCTGGAAGAAGTCCCGGTACGCCAAGGGGCAAAAGTTAGAAGTGCTGGTACTGTGTACTGGTGTGTACCGGCCCACTTAAAGCACTGGTCATGAAGCTTATTCGCCGTCTTAATGGTGTTAGATATCGCTGAGCTCAGCAGGAGGTGATGGAAACGTTTCTCTGCTGTGTGGTCTGACCAAGGCTACCCATAGGGGGAATAAGGGGAGAGCTCTCTGGGGCCAGACTGGGGCCCATGGAGGTCAACAAAATCCTGGTCTCTTATAGAGTTAAGCTGTGGTAACCATATGTTATACTAAACCTGAATAATAACCACTCTTATTAAAGCAACACAACATTAATTTCATTTATTTATGCTGTAGAACAATAAAACCTTTTTCACAATGTAAACTCCTTTATTTAAAACAGAACAACCTTTTTATCAGTGACGTTAATGTGGATGGATGAACTGTTAGGAAATTATTGTCAGACTTTATAGCGAGGCCATGATGTGCACAAATGTAAAGATGCATGAAAATAAAAAAGAAGGAATTGAGATGTTTTGTAAGCAAAGTGAATAATTGAATAAAAGTGTCAAGAATTGATTATTTTATTAAAAAATTACATTAATGGGTTGAAAGGGGCAAAAATGGGGCAAAGGGGCGAAAGAAGTAGCAAAAAAAAAAAACAAAACAATGTAAACATGGATGAAAAGTGGCAGAAAATACAGAAAGCGGTAAGAAATGGGCTGAAAATGCTCAAAATGAGTGAAAAGCAGAAAAAATGGGTTAAATGCAAAAACAGATGCAAAAAGCTGCTAAAGAAGGCAAAATGATGTCATAGTAACGTCCAAAAGATGTGCAAAAACTGGTTTAAAAAACGGCAGGAAAAGGGCAAAAATGCGGAGCCAAAATTGGAAAAAGCACAAAAGGGCAGAAAAATGGTCAAAAACTGATTAAAAGAGCAAAAACAATGCAAAAGGAGCAAAATAGGCTAAAAGTTGCTAAAAGATGTAGTTATCGGCAAAAAATGGTTAAAAAGTAACAGAAACTGGGTGGAGAAAACAGCAAACAGAAGAAAATGTGGCATAAAAATTAGTAAAAAGTGGCAAAAATAGACAAACCATGGCAAAAGGCAGCAAATGTTGGCAAAAATTGAAAAAAAAGATGTTGCATAAATGGGGAGATCGTGGCACAAAAGGGGGAAAAAATCCAAAAAGGCCATATGGGCAAAAAGTGGTTAGAAAAAAGTGATGAAAAAGGCAAATGGGATAAAAGTGTTTTTAAAAAGTGGTAAAAATGAACAAAAATAGACAAAAAGTGCTTCTTTAAACCTCACCTTGAGGATTTTAAAGTCAATAAAACCAATCTGATGTAGGTTTAGATGTGCTTAGAGACTGAATATGATTCCATGACTAGTTTAAAGGCAACCAGCTCATCATTTTACAGACTTTAGGGGGAAACTCAGATTTCAGGGGCCCTGGTCAGTCCTGGAACCCACTGGTGCCGGTGTTTGGTGCCATAAGCCATCAGGGCTTTATAGATCATGATGCCACTATTATTCTTGTTGCCAGTATGATAACTATTGTAGCCAAAGTCACAGGCAGACACTGATGGAAGTTTCTTCTTTATTTAAAGTAAAACCAGACAACAAAGTCTCTAGAACTTTCCATCAGTGTTTTCTCTGGCTGCTGATGCCGTGCTGCAGTTTCTCTCCCTGCTGCTGACACACAGATCACTCCTGATAACGACGGTCTTCTTCTACACAGTTCTGTGAGATTAGGAACTTTGCTCACTGGTGACACCTTGTGGTGAAAATTGTGCAGCACATCTGAATCTTAGCAAAGTTAACACCAGCCTGAATAAGACCACAGCGTAGAGCAGGGGTTCTCAACCTTTTCAGCTCGCGACCCCCAAAATAAAGATGCCAGAGACCGGGGACCCCAACTGTACCTGAAGGTGGTCCAACACAGCCATGCACATTCAAGAATGAGGGGGGATAGAGGGGAGAGCTTTCTGAGGCCCAGCCAAACTGGGAGCCAGCAAAATCATGGTCCATTATAAAGTTAAGCTGTGACATTATATATTTAACCTGAATAATAAACACTCTTACAAAAGAAACACACAGAAATGGGTTAGCAATGCCAAAAATTAGATAAAAGTGGCAAAAAAAAAGGCAAAAATAGGTTAAAGTGGCAAAAACTGGCAAATTAAGTGGTAAAAGGGGTTTAAAAAGTGGCTGAAATGGCGTTAAAGTGGCAAAAAAATAGGTGGAAATTTGGTGAAATGGCATGAAAATGGATAGAAATTGGAAAAAAAAACTTAGCTGATGCAGAAAAAGTCAAAAACTGGTAAAAATGGGCATATCAACTTGTCAAATGTGGCTTAAAAAGTGGTAAAAGTGGTTAATAGTGGCAATAATATGTCAACAGAGCCAACAGTAGGAAGAGAGTTTCAAGATTTAGTTTAGAAGTGGCAAAAACAGGCAGAAAAAAAGTGGTGGAAAGGGTTTAAAGTGGACAAAAAATGGGTTTGAAGTTGCAAAAATGTGTTAAAACTGTGAGGAAAAGTGATGAAATCTGGTTAAAATCTGGGGAAAAAAATGGTGTAAAGTTGCAACAGTGTAATTTAAAAAATGTTCTTAGTTTTTTAAGCCACCTGCAGACCCCATCTCAGTGTCTTGCGACCCCAAATGGGGTCCTGACCCCAATGTTGAGAACCCCTGGCATAGACAAATAAATAATGTTGACCAATTTAACATGAACTAAAATATTCTACCACCTTTGTTAATGAAATAAACTGAATGACTGTTAGAAAATGACAGGACCAATCAGCATCAAGGGGCAGGACTTCCAGGCAGAGCAGCGGCTACGTCATGTGTTTTGTTGCTCTTATTGGCCCGTAAAGATGTGACAGACAGAACGTTCATCCAATCACCCAAAGTTTTTTTTTCAAAGGCTCTGCCCTTTCCCAAACACTGACTATGAGAGGTTTTCTAGATGGATGTGTGAAACAAATCCATCTGGCATGTCAGGTTATTATTACGGAGTACTGAGTGTGGAATAATGAGAGAAAAACTAAATTAAATACTGTAGCATCAGGCTGCAACGTAACAGGATTAAAAAAGTGAAGGGGGTCTGAGTACTTCTGAATATTTACCTCCCTGTTCTGTTCTCTTCAGAGCTCTGGGCTTCAGACACAAACCTACAGACAGACAGAGGAGGAAGAAAATGCTCTCATGTCTTCCTTGGTCTGTAACTCTGTCCACTGATGACTGTGTGTCTCTGTTTAGTGGTTCCTGATGATGTCAGGTTGGTGGGCGGAGCCAGCCGCTGCTCTGGCATCTTAAAGAGGAGAGAAGGACGCAAATGGAGAGCAGTAGAAGTCTCTTTAAAAGACTGGAACCTGACGTCTGCAGTGACGGCGTGCAGACAGCTCGACTGTGGTTCTGTTCTTTCATTAGAAATACCACAGAGCCGAGGTTATCTTAGAAACCTGCAGATCACCTGCTCAGGTTAGTCTGATTTCCTGTTGATTTGAACTTTAGAGCTTCTACAACAGGGGTTGTAGCACCCTATAATGTAATGATTTCCTGATAATGTAATAAAAATTTGCACTTAACTCAATCGAAATTGTAATAAAACCCAATAATGTCACAACTTCACCAATAATGTAATGAAATATCCTGACTGATATTGTAATAACATTTTTTTCAAACCTGATAATGTAATACTTGACAGATAATGTAATAAATATGTTCATTTTCAGGTACTACATACGGTACTACATTACTAGTAAACAACATTATGATGAGTAGCTTACAGAACTGCTCATGAACATTAAGAGGGCATCAAGTCAGCTGAAATACGTAGACTAGTAGAATAAATGTCTTTGGAAGCATCAGACTAGTTAACTGGTTTATTTAACTTACTGTAAACCAAATATAAATTCTAGAGGTTGGACATCTCACCAATAACAATTAAAAACATAACCAGTTAGTCCAACAGTTTAAAAAGAAACATATGTGGTGATTCATTCAACAATATAACTCAACCTTTAGAAACCCAGCTTTGAAGTGTGAGCTTTTGGGAGACTAGTTAGAGTTCACTTCACATCACATGGCTTACACTTGCAATGCTGAAACAGTCATTTAACAGTATCCACGTTCATCAGCAATCTATTTCCAGTATTGATCTTTGTAGTACCGTAATAACCAGTTGTTACAGCGTTGAAGCTGAACTTCCTGTTGGACTGTAAAAGAGCTGACTGTCTTGTACAGGTAAATCTCATAATATACTATAAGTATGACAGTATGTCAGCTGACCACTATGTCACCTGACACAGAGTAAGATGTCAATTTGACATTAAAAGTGATATAATGACCATTTCTGAGTGGATATGTAGGCCTATGTGTATGTCAGGTGTCATGTAATGTGTATGTAGGTGTTATGAATGCTTATGCCATCTTTAAATGAAGTGTTCCTGAAAGTTGTTTTGTTGGTTTGTGGTTGTCTTCATGAGGTAGTGATTTGTTGGAAATCTGTGAAGTGAAGAGGTACGTTCAGGGAAGACTTACCTGGGGTCTCCAGTGCTGCTCAGAAGCTGATCTGAGCTGGAATTCTGGTCTCCCAAGGAGGTAAGTCCATCACCCACTCAGTAAGACCAGGATGTAGTTGCATGTCCCTGAGTATTTGCACATGTGTGCTGTATGGTACTCAAGGTCTGCAATTTAACCCAATAGTCATTCTGTGGTTTCAAATCCAGTGTATCTAACATTCTTAGATTCTTAAAACACAAAATGTAGAACTCTGGACTGAAAATGAACATATTTATTACATTATCTGTCAAGTATTACATTATCAGGTTTGAAAAAATGTTATTACAATATCAGTCAGGATATTTCATTACATTATTGGTGAAGTTATAACATTATTGGGTTTTATTACAGTTTCGATTGAGTTAAGTGCAAATTTTTATTACATTATCAGGAAATTATTACATTATAGGGTGCTACAGGGGTCATCAAGTTCATTTGCATGAGGGCCAGATTTAGTGTCAACAGAAACTCTGGGGGCCGGACTTTCAAATACACAAAAATTTAATAAATATTTTGGTCTGGCTAACAAATTATTTTATTAGTATTAGTGTTTTCTTACAAAACACAGGACATTTTTAGGCATTACCAGTGAGCTCTATCCCTGTTACCTATAATGCAGCAGGCCACAGGGAGACAGAACTGACAGCAGAACCTGGCCGGGACCCTGAAAATCCCAGAGAATGGGCCCTCCCCAGTTGGGATTTAACAGCAGTATAAACTCATTTTAACCCCTTTTTGCCTCTTTAACCTAATTTTATCCATTCTTTAACCCTTTTAAACCACTTTTCCTGCATGTTTTATACACTTTGTGCCACTCTTACCCATTTTTGCTGCTTTTTCTTTACATTTTTTGACAATAGTTGCAACATTTAACCTTTTTTTTTGCCACTTTTCACCCATTTTTGCTACTCTTTAACCCCTTTTGCAACTTTCCTGCCAATTATTTCCCTTGTGTGCCACTCTTGCACCCCTTTCCACTAATTTGCCGGGCTATTTTTTACCACTTTTAACAAATTTTTGATAGTTTTTGCCCCTTTTTGCTTCTTTAACCATATTCTTGCCATTCTTTAACCCATTTTAACTACTTTTCCCACATATTTTATCCCCTTTGAGACACTCATTTATCCATTCTTGCCACTTTTCATATATTTTTGCCATTTTATAACCATTTTCATTGGGTTTTTTGGGTTTTTTTTTTGTCATTTGTAACCAATTTATGACACTGTTTGCCCATTTTTCCCTCTTAAAACAATTTTTGCCACATTTGAACCTCTTTTCACCACTTTACCTGGTCATTTTGAGCAGCATATCTGCCAACCTTAACCCTAATTTTAAATATCTACTCATCATGACAGTAAACTTTAGTCAAAACAGATCAAATGCAAAGTCATTCTCAAATTATTTCAATATTCATTGTATGTGGGATGGATTTAACAGCTGCAGACATTTAAAGCCAAAGGATACTCTTTAAACCACAACATCTTTTCTGAATTAAATGATCTTTTGGGGCCCGGACAGGAGGCTTTGGGGGGCCTGATATGGCCCCCAGGCTGCCAGTTGATGATCAATGATGTACAGTGATTTTTCTCTGTGTCAAAAGTGTTTGGAGTAAATAGGATGGTTTTAGTATTATCGTAGACTTTATCACGTAGACTTTATCAGCCTGCAGCTTCTAAACATTCTGAGTTTTGTCCCTAACAGGCTCTGGTTGCTTTTCTGCATATCTGAAAACAAGATAAGATCCTTTATATCCTAGAACCACTGTCACATCGCTCTCTTTAAAACCAACAGACTCTACTGAAAAAAATCATTGAAAATGTGCATTTCACAAATTTCACCCCCAAATCATCTTTGACTCTTGGCCCTCTAATAACTCCGTATTTTAACAAGGCTAGTCCACTGTTTGGTCAGTGGTCTGCTGTGTTTTTTACTTTACATTTATATAAAATATGCATACAAATCAATGCAACGTTAATACTTGATGTGTTTCACCCATCACTTCCTGGTTCTTTCTTCCTCTTTAGACTCTGTCAGGCTGCAGGATGGGGCTGGTGAGTGTTCAGGCAGACTGGAGCTGAAGTCTGAGCAGGGTTGGTCCTCTGTGAGTGAAGACGACTTTGACCTGCGTGCCGCTCAGGTGGTCTGCAGGGAGATCGGCTGTGGCGCTCCTTCTGACCTGCAGGGGGAGCTCTATGGAGACGTGGATACTCCTGGTCCCACTAAGAAGTACAGGTGTGATGGCACCGAGTCAGCTCTCCTGGACTGTGACAGCTCTGTCGGTAACACCTCTGGGAGAGCTGTGAAACTCACCTGCTCAGGTAGAAGTCATACTTTCACATTCATTATTATTATTGTGGCTTTATTTAAAAGCGTTGGCATAGGTTTAAGAAGCATTGCTTATTAGAGGGGAAAACATTTAACTTAGAACCTGCTTTTGTGCTCAAAATGTTGGTTCTCTTTCCTGAGATCAAATCTGTGCTTAAAGAAACACATCTAGAGTCTGAGTCAGAAGTTCAGGAAAGAGCCACAGAGGCTCTGAAGAAGACTGCGCTGCTTTGAAGACCTGAATGCAGCATGTGTTCATGCAGAAAGAGAGGAGACTGAAGCAGAAAGACACTGAAAATGTTTATGTTCAATAAAACTGTACAGCATTAATTGTTTTTAATAGTGATACCTTGTTGTTCTAGCTTTGAGCTCAAACATGGGAGGAAAATGCCCAAAAACAGCCTAATGCAGAGAAAACACAGCCTACATTTGTATTAGCCAGGAATGAGTTAGTCTGATTGTCGTATGGTTTATTACAGTTTCACAGCATTTTAAAGGGGGTTCTATCCTGTTGCATAGATGTGTAGATGTGACGTGAGGGTGTGGGATTAGAACCCAAAATGCAGGAAACGGAGCAGTTTTAAAGGTTTTATTGAGGACTGGAGGGGGGGGATCCACAGGAACGGGGGTGAGGGATCTTCGTGGGGAGAGTGCTATACAGGCTGTTGGTGAACGTGGAGTGAGGCACTGGAAGGAAAGCAGAGAGACACATAAGTACAAAGTCAACCATAAAACACTGGAGAATAAGCAAAAGGTGCAAGATCACAAAGGCCGAGCACTGAGGATTACCACAGGTGAGTGATAGCAAAACTCTGGCACAGCAGAGAGTCTCCAGCAGCCTCTTGTAGTCCGTCCTGATTAACAGATGAGCCGCAGGTGTGAATGCTCTCTGCCATGCTGTGGGGGATGGTGACCTCAAAGGAAGCAGTGTAAAGTTACCCAACAAAAAAACGGAGGCTGGAAGTCGGCGACCGGAAGTCCACAAAATAAGATACAAAATAAAAGTCTGATACACACCACAGTAGACTGTGTTTTATATGCACCATATAAGGAATTTCCCTGTGACCTTGATGTCTCTGAAAACTAAGCCCTCACGCTGAAATTCTCTGCATAAAACACTTATTCTTTTAGTCTCATGTTGGGGAAGACCTCCTGAAGGCTCAGGAGAGGGCAGCCTTCTAAGGAAATGACAGTAAACCAGATTATAGGTCCTGATAAATGCTCTACAACTAATAATAAATTAATAAAGCATTTTAAGGTGTGGATTAAAAAACCAATGGCATGCTCTATATGCCAAGCATTACCTGCAACCCTTGGGGCTAAGCGCCCCCCCCATGTCTTTCAATCCTGGTGACGTCCCTGGTGAGTGGTCCCAAATGAAATCTTAACACAAATGCATGAGTTTATGCTGGGATCATTTTCAGTGTGACATTTTTTGTACTTGGGAACAAATGTCAGTTTTTGTGTAGCTTAGCCATTTTAGGCTAATTTCGGGAACTGAGACGTCAATTCCAAAAATTTCTAAAAATGATGATACTAATAATAATAATAATATCTTGAATTTATATAGCGCGTTTCAAGAAACCCAAGGACGCTTTACAGGAACACATACTCTGGCAAATTTGAGTTATATTCATTCAACACGACCAAAAAGGTCTGAAAATTAAAGAAAAATGAAAGGCACAAATATCCCTAGGCACTCTTAAGGTATTAAGATACCATGGGTCTGAACTTAATGGAAAATTTTGAAGCTGAAAAGAGAACGGGACTGAGGTTGGAGTTCTGTGGCACTCTAAAGTTACCGTAGATTTGCTGAAGTAGACCCCCCTTTGGCTTGATTTAATTATTTTCCTTGTCTTTGTTCAGGCCTTGAAGTCCAGTTGGTGGGAGGACCCAGCAAATGCTCGGGTAAATTCACGCTGAAATACCAGTTCCAGTGGAGACCAGTAAATGTACTAGACCATTCCTCAACTCCTAAGATTATAGATCAGCTTTGTAGAAGACTCGATTGTGGCTCTGCTCTGTCAACAAGACTGATAAAGGAATCCGTGGACAGACCTGTGTGGTGGATCCGTTCTCGGTGTGTACTGGGTAAATCTACAGTAGAGGAATGTGTGACAAAATTGGAGTCGCCCAGTCCGTCTAGCCTGGAAATCACCTGCTCAGGTATGATGAGTCATGACAACGCTGGTAATGCTATTGTTATTTTGTTTTAAATACTGAAGCTCGTTCTGTTTGCTGATGATGCAAATACTTTTTGTTCTGGACATAATTTATAATTCTTAGTGGAGGAGATCATCCCAGAAATGAGGATATTAGTGACAAACTATCTTTAAATTTGAACAGAACAAAATTGATGCTATTTGGGAACACCTAAACCAATGTAAATGTAAATATTCAAATAGATGGTGTTTGTACTGAAAAAGATGATGAAAATAAGTTTCTTGGGGTTATAACTGATGAAAAGTGGAAATCTGACATGTAACACATACAGTCCAAACTATCAATAAGCATTGCGGTTTTAAACAAAGAAAAACGTTCTGGATCAAGAATCATTCAGCGTTCTTTACTGTTCACTGGTTTCACCCTACATCAGCTACTGTGCAGAGGTCTGGGAATAACTACAAAACTACAACACATCCACTAATTATCCTTTAAAAGGAGCAATACGGATCATTAACAATGCTGCTTATTATGATCATACCAACTCATTATTCCTACAGTCAAAAATATTAAAACTTTCTGATAGTGCTAAATTTTAAATGGCATAAATTATATTTAGGGCTGAAAATAAGAAACTACCTGAAAATATACAGAGTATGTTCTCTGAAAGAAAATGTAATTATATCTTAATAATTACCAAAGAAATCTGGATCTGCTTACATGTGCACAGTGAAGAAACATGTTTGTGTTTCTATTTGTGGGGTGAAACTGTAGAATAGTCTGAGTATGGCTCTAAAGCAATGTCCAAATATGATCCAGTTTAAAAAAAAAAGCTACAAAGAGATGATTTTTACAAAGTCCGGGGATGACGAGGTAGTGAACACTTTAACAGTTTTTTTCATCTGAACACTGAGGTATCTGACTGAACTGTGATAAAACACATCACTGTTGGTGTTATAGCTGAATTTAATTAGTTCAAATGGACTTCTGCCTTGAAAAATCTTTCCTGAAACGTTGGGGCTTACTCTACGTAAAAGGTAGAATATTACTGCCTGTGAGGGAGCTGAAAAGCATCTCCCTCACTGAGGTGATAAAGATCACACAAGCTGCAGAGACTGTTAAACCTCAATTAATTAATACAGAATGTTATTTTATTTTGCAACATTATTTTATTTTGCCAACCCACCTAACTCTTCCTGCATTCAAGGTCTACTTCCTGTGGGAGTCTAGCTGCCAATCACCTTGTTAAGTTAGGTTTGAGCAGGGAAGAGAGAGGATGAGGGAGGGGGGAAGTTTATTTAGTTATATCAGTCTTTAGTTTACATTATTTGGGGTTATTTAGTTATGTAGATTCTGTATTGATTACTGATCTTTTTGCAGTGTGTTGATTAATTGTAAATATGGTTAATTTGTAAACATAGGACAACAGATTTCTCACTTAGGGGGAGGGGTTAGAGTAGAGTGGGCCTCTGCTCAGTTTAAATGGGTAGCACCTGTGTGAGTGGGAGTGAGTCAGATCCTGCAGTCTGCTGCTGCTGTGAGGGAGACAAGGATTCTGTTGTGCCATTCTGATGTCCTTCAATAAAACAAGAAAACTTCAAAGCTTTGAACCTGCTGTTTGGGACCATCATTCATAAGTCTTCACTTTCGCCGGTCTCTGTCCAAGATCAAGGTTCACTACCATCACAAACCTTACACTGCCTCTAACTGACTTTCCCATTCAGAGACCACTCCCATCCTCTTCTGCCTGCACCTGCAATGCTTTGGCTCTGAGAGATCTGGCTGTGGTAACGCCGGTGCTGGAGCCAATGGACCGAACAGGTAGTGCTCAGGACCACTACAGTCCGCCACCACTCCACAGCCTGCTACAGGGGGACTCTAGAGGGGAAAACTCCTCCACTTTAAAAGATCGCTATGAGGCAGCAGTGCTGCGGGGCTCTGTCTGTGTCTCTCTTTGACAACGGGACGTCGTTGTCATTCCCGCCTCATCTGGAAAACCCTGTCCTTTTCCCCTCCCTCCTCTCAGAACCAAACTGCTCACTCTCTGTCCACTTTTTGAATTACAGAAGTGGGCAGAGTTAGCTCTGAGCCGGGGGTTCACTTACACTTTAACTGTCACTGGGAGTTTAATATTTACTTTGGTCTTCATTATAATAATGATAATAATACTAACAACTGTTTTTATTACTATTATTATTATGATTATATAAAGTTTCTATTTTTTTGTGTTTACATTTAAATGCAAAGTTTAAGATAGTTGTACTGTTATGATTTGATTTTTTTATTTGATTATTTTTTTCATTTGATAGCGGTGTGTATTTAAGCATAAATTCACATAAATATATTTAATAAAGGAAATAAAATGTGTAATGGATTTCTATTTTTGATAATAGCAAATTATTGACTTATTGAAAAGGGGTGGGATCAAATAACTGTGCACTTCCTCCCACTCCTTTTGACATGCGTGAATGAATTACATGAGCGCTGCATTTTTCATTTTTTCATTTTGTTTAACAGCATTATTTTCCTTCTTGTATGACCACATTGCACTTGGTTTAACATATTCAATCCATCCGTCCATCCATCCATCAATCCATGCATCCATCCACCCATCCATCCATCCATCCATTCATCCAACATCCATGCATCCCTCCATCCATCTGTGCATCCATCCATCCATTCATCCATCCATGCATGCATCCATCCATCCAACCATCCATCCATCCATCCATCCATCCATCCATCCATGCATCCATCCACCCATCCATCCATCCATCCATCCATTCATCCATGCATCCATCCACCCACCCATGCATCCATGCATCCATCCATCCATCCATCAATCCATGCATCCATACATGCATCCATCCATCGATCCATCCATGCATGCATCCATCCATCCATCCATCCATGCATCCATCCACCCATCCATCCATCCATCCATCCATCATCCATTCATCCAACATCCATGCATCCGTCCACCCACCCATGCATCCATGCATCCATCCGTGCATCCATCCATCCATCTATCCATCGATGCATCCATACATGCATCCATCCATCCATCCATCCATCCATGCATGCATGCATCCATCCATCCATGCATCCATAATTGCAACCATCCATTGATCCATACCCCCATCCATCCATCCATGCATCCATCCATCCATCCATCTATCCATCCATGCATACATCCATCCATCCATCCTTCCATCCATCCATCCATGCATCCTTCTGACCATCCATTCATCCAACATCCATGCATCCATCCGTGCATCCATCCATCCATCCATCCATCCATCCATCCATGCATCCATCCACCCATCCATCCATCCATCCATCATCCATTCATCCAACATCCATGCATCCATCCACCCACCCATGCATCCATGCATCCATCCGTGCATCCATCCATCCATCTATCCATCGATGCATCCATCAGTGCATCTATCCATCCATCTATCCATCAGTGCATGCATGCATCCATCCATCCATCGGCCATACCCCCATCCATGCATCCATCAATCCATCCATCCTTCCATCCATCCATCCATGCATCCATCCGACCATCCATCCATCCATTCATCCAACATCCATGCATCCATCCGTGCATCCATCATCCATCCATCATCTATCCATCCATCTATCCATCCATGCATGCATCCATC